>NC_068374.1:7128394-7413394 GCF_023724105.1 Carassius gibelio
CTCATTAGTTTCAGTGTATTTATGACCTTCTGGTTTTGTGTAAGTCAGTCTGTGTGTGTGTGTGTGTGTGTGTGTGTCTGTGAAGGGGAGGATTTCCAATCTCCTCTTTTTTTCTCAATCCTCTTTTATTTGAGCAAGATAATTAAAAAAAGAAAATGAAAGAAAAATAGAAAATTATAAGGCAAACGCAGCATTGTACAGTGTAATAAACACTTTTTTATTATTAATTTAACTGTTAAAAATGGCAAATTTCCCTGCAAGCTACGATTATCTTCCACTGCCTACTTTGTATACAGAACTAAACTATGTTTGTTTTAAAGGAAGGGATGGTGATTTGGTTCAAAAACATTTTTATGCTGGTTGAAAATCCCTTCACATCCAGACAGCAATCATTGAGTTAAGGGTCTAAAAGTATTTATGTCAACCATAAAATGTTTGTCCAATCATATCCCTGGGTCTGAGGACTTTGACTGTTTGCATATGAAACACCAGCAGCGCATTAATGCAGACCAAACAGAAAACAAGCGTGCAGTGAATGTCTGGGCTGCTGAATGACCAAACAGTGTCAGATTCCAGCAGATGTTGGAGTTCTTCTTCTGAGGGAATGATTCCTGTGATATATTCTTATTATGAAATACATAGCTGATGGGAGCCAGTGTGACGGAAATAAATGTTTTATATTTACTCAACATAAGGGACTTGAAGGGCTTGGCTAGGCCTCCCCAGAAACAGACAAGAACCGAGCCGTCCCACGAAGGTCCTGGTGTAATCCTCAATGCTCCGATCTCCCTGGTGGACATCGAGAAACTTCCCTGCTGGACCCATGATCGCTGGCTGAATTCTGTCACCACACAGTGAGAGAATAACCCCGTGCAAAAAAATCAGGGTATGGGTCCAAGTGCAGGAAGGACTTCTCTGTAATAAACAAAATGCCAACAAGGCAAAACAAAACAGGTGCAGACTTGATTACAGCGCGACAACATCAAATTCATAACTAGAAATATACTTAGCACTTGAAATATAAAATCACAATTAATTCACCCACACAGAGTGGTGAGTTAGAGGAGAATATATAGTCTGTGACGATGGGGGGCAGCTGTGTGTGTGTAGCTGTGTAGAGTTAAGGTAAAGGAGTTTGGGGAAATTGGTGTAATGAGGTGTACAGGTGTATGGAGTCCGGGAGATGGCGACCTCTGGTGGAGAGAGAGAGAAACACAGGGCCCAGACTCAGGACAATAGTGTTTTACTCTTTTAAATATAGAAATAAGCAAGTAAATTAACATGACAAGCAAGTGTTTTTGTTCTCTTTGTTGTCAGATAATACAATAAACGTGACAAATGAACAGTGACTCATGAAGGAAAGCAGGTTTTATATGCATGATGAAATTGTGCACAACAGAGTGCTCTTTCACTTATATTCGTTCACTCTGTGCTGATATAGTCCACTCAACTACCATGCACTATTGTAGTATTAGTGAACGAGTGCTACAGCGATATAGTGCTGCTCCAGACAGAGAAAGCATTTTATTTTCAAATGACTTTCATTCATTTGCCAAAACAACTTGTTTAGAAGAATTATGTGTAAAAACTTAAAATGTAGATTATTACTGAATGTAAAACAGCAATGCTTCCTCTAGTGACATTAATGAAAGTTATTTTCTGTAAGATTTTTTCTGATCTGTGCATCCAGTGATTCGAAGCACTCGAACTGCCGCTCGCTGCCGACACCTGCTGCTCAAAACCGTGTAAAAGAACGTGTATAATGACTTCTACTGACCAACAGCACATTTATTAAACATTATACCAAATATAAATCGTAATACAGTTATGAACCTTATGTCCTTTTAATCATTTGTGCACTAGTTTTGTCCATTAACTCTCAGTCTGACTGACTCCCTCACCAGTGTGCTGACTACTGAACTAGGGAGCTGATTGAAACACCAGAGACTTAGTTTGGACTTATTTTTCTTTTTTTAACTTATTGTCATCTTACACAGGACAGTGTGTCCAAACAAAGAAAAACTCACTGCAAGTCACTGCATGCTGTTTATCTTTGTTCATTGCTGAACAAATAATGCAGTCATTGACCAGTAACTTTATAATGAACTGCAGCATAATACAATCAAACTGTTCATGTTTTGAACACAAAAACATAAGTACCGTATTTTTCGGACTATAATTCGCACTGGACTATAAGTCACATTTATTTAGAACCAAGAGAAAACATTACCGTCTACAGCCGCGAGAGGGCGCTCTATGTCTTCAGTGTAGACTGCAGAAGAGCTGAGCAGCATCTCTGGCAGCATTGAGCGCCCTCTGGAGGCTGTAGACGGTAATGTTTTGTCTTGGTTCATTTCTCTCGGTTCATGTCAAATTAATTTTGATAAATAAGTCGCACCTGACTATAAGTAACAGGACCAGCCAAACTATGAAAAAAAGTGCAACTTATAGTCCGGAAAATACGGTAGTGCACTAAAGAAAACATCTGTTGTGATTTTAGCATCTCATTGTCTCCACTCAGGATCGTCACCTGTTTGTTGTCTGGCTGTTAAGTTTCTCTCTCTAGCTCTGATTGGGTGTCTCGTGTTCCCGTCTCCATAGAAATCCATGTTAAAACAGGAGATCAAAGATCAACTGAATTGAAACCTTTTCAATATGACTTAAGATAAAAATGTGTGCATGGTTAAGCTGTGCTGTTGTTTGCTGCTACACTAACAGCAATAAGCTTAAAGTCCTGTAAAGTACTAGTTTTGAATAGCCTCAAATCTGTCCATGTCTGGTGCTGTATGCATAGGAAGTGAAAATACTGTGTGTGAAATATAAAAACTGTGTAAAAATAATGTGTGCTCTTATCATGTGAAACTTGCCCTAACCGGGAGCTGCCCTCCTCTGTTTTCAATGCAGCTAATTTAGAGTGGTTTTAGTCTAAATAAAAGGTATGTAGTAGGATCATAAAATGAACAGATGTGATTTGATAAAATTAAGAGAGCACAAGATAGTTACATTTGTGGATTGTTTTATTTTAAATGCCAGGTTAATTATTTTTGGCTTTTTGATATTTTGCCACAGAGTGTGACTTTTTGTAAACTGTTTCAATGTGATATTTCCTAAATTATTACAATCAAACACCTTCAATAAAGTGACGGCACTAATAGTTCTACTGAGAAACACTGTTATTTAACAGACCTTTGCTAAATTATAACGACCAACACATTCAATAAATTTTCAAGACGTGCTCAAGATTGTAAATTAACTGTGATAATTAATAAATCTGTAAAAAAAAAACAATAAAATCATCTCTGTAAACATGTTATCTAAATAAAATGCAATGATTCAGTTGATAAATTACAGTATATATATCTTAAATTAAATACAACATTTAAACTACTAGTTTTTACCAGTAGAACAGTTATCAAATTCTTTAGGATTAAAGTGAAATTTTCTAAACGTACTGAACACAAAACTGATACATTTACAAGATTTCACACCACTATTGATTCTAAACATTAAACAATTTAAATTTAAAGGAACACTCCACTTTTTTGGAATTAGGTTAATTTTACAACTCCCCCAAGAGTTAACCAGTTGAGATTTACCAAATTCGAATCCATTCAGCTGATCTCCGGGTCTGGCAGTACCACTTTTAGCATAGCTTAGGATAGATCATTGAATCGGATTAGACCATTAGCATCTCTCTCAAACAAATAAAATAAAAAATGACCAAAGAGTATCGATATTTTTCCTATTTAAAACTTGACACTTCTGTAGTTACAATCGTGTACTTAGACCGACGGAAAATGAAAAGCTGCAATTTTCTAGGCCAATATGGCTAGGAACTATACTCTCATTCCTGTGTAATAATCAAGGAACAGTGCTGCCGTACCATGGGTGCAGCAGGCGCAGTGATATTACACAGCGCCTGAAAACTTAATGCAGGTCACGTTGGAAGTTACCTAGCTGGGGACTATTTTCAGGCGCTGTGTAATATCATTGCATCACCCATGCACCGCAGCAAAGTTCCTTGATTATTACGCAGGAATGAGAGTACAGTTCCTAGTCAAATCGGCCTAGAAAATCAGAATCAATGATCTATGCTAAGCTATAAGTGGTAACGCCAGACCCGTAGATCGGCTGAATGGATTCAAAAATTTTAAAACTGTTTAACTCTGAGGAAGTTGTAAAATAAGCCTATTTCCAATAAAAGTGAAGTGTTCCTTTACATTTTTAGTATTCAGATGTAAATGAACATTATAAACCAATTCTACTAAAAACAGCTCTTCAGAGCCCCCAGGAGGAACTGAAAAACTAAAAATATGATTTTTCTAAGCGTCTTGTCAGTTAGGGTTACTATCATGATGAGGTCATGATTTCACATTTGAAAAGGGTGGTGAAAAAAACAAACAAATTTTTGGCTGGTATTTTCCTAATTGGTTTTATATATTGTTTTCACAATATTCTCCTGACCCATAGGAGCCCTGCATAGTTCTGAAAATAAATATTATACTGTCTTTTAGTTCAGAATCCTAACTATACAACTGTATTAATACATTAAATCAAAACATACAACAAAAGTGTACCAGATGTGACATACAGCAAATAAAGAGCAATCCTGCAAACAGCCAGTAATCAGCTGGATCCTTGGTGCATCTGGAAGAAAAAAAGGACACACTATGATTCTCTCAAAAATGATTATTTAAATAAATTGTTCTTTAAACAAGCTTAATAAATTGTATTTAAATTGTCTGTTTGTCTTGTATCTAAAACCTTTGTCTGATGTGACAAAAAATGTGCATCACCAAAAGAAGAAACATGTAGATTCACAACAATGGACATTTCCGTTCCAGGGGTATCATTGCAAGATAAACACCTAAAAATGCCCATTTGTATTTTAAAATAAACAAAAATATTTGTATTAACTTAAGGTGTTTTCAGACTGCTATCATATGGGTAATGTTCTCTCAATATTTTCCAGGCCATTAAAGGATTGATGATGATATGAGTTAAAAAACGGTCTATTCTCCTTATGTGCGATTATAAAATTACTGGAGATAGTTCACCCAAAAATTTACATTCTGTCATCATTTACTCACCATGTCTTTTCAAACCTGAAATTTCTCTTGTCAAGCATTAAAAGTAGATTTTTATTTTTTTTTAATGTTGGCAACCAAAATGCATAAATGCATAAAAAACAAACATGAGGGTGAGTAAATTATTAGGGAGAATGTTCATGTTTGCCTGACTGTGAACTATCCCTTCAACTGATGTCTGCCAAACTCCTGGAGGGCCAGTGTCTTGACTCCTGCTATGGAGTGAGTTTTGGTTCTTTATTACATGCGAGAAAATAAAAGATCTGAGAGAAAAAAAAAAAGTTTGAGAGAAAAAGTTATCACACTGATAGCAAAAAAACATTTCATGAGTGAAACTATCTAAATCAAAACATTAATTTAGCATTTGATTTAAACATAGTATAAACCAGGTGAGTTTGCAAGTTTACCTAGCATGATGGCTGGTTAGCTTTACTAGCGATTAGCAAGCAAATAATATAATACACATTCATTTATGAATATGAGTGCTATTTTTTAATGTTTAATCTTCAGTGATACTGAACTTGCTCAGCCAGCTGTGTGTCATCATCTTACCCAAACATTGGAGTGTCCGTGCTCAACTTAACTAGCCATAAAGCAGAGGCGGCATCTATGCAGGTGAACCGAACAATGGTGTAATGATTCAGTTCGACTCCCAAGACAAGACGATGCTCACCCGACTGGCCAATAGGAACGTGGCCCCGCCCATTAGTGATGGGATTTATGGCTCTTTGAGGGGATCCGGATCTTCGCGATCCGTTCCTTTCAAAGAGCCGTTCAAAAGAATGGCTCTTTTGGCTCTTTTTAAATATTTAGTCAGTTTTAAGAAGCCAGCTTGGGGGCATCTCAGTTTATCCTGGAAATAATCACTGGGAGGTATTATGAGGTGAGATTTGTAGTCAAATAATTAAAGCTCAGATATCACACACCAATATCTGAGTTTGAATTATTCTGAAATATTGATTATTACCTCATTTCTCATGTGTCGACTATATTCCATAGGGTTGCACAAATCCCTCTGCTTAGACAGTGACATCATTATTTTGATTTACCTTTAGTACAAAGTGTGTGTGTGTGTGTGTGTGTGTGTGTGTGTGTGTGTGTGTGTGTGTGTGTGTAAAACTACGTTGACTTATGTTATTCATACAATACCTACTCACAAATAAACATAAAAAACAAAGCCAGCTGCAATGAATTTCTGTGCAAAACAGCTTTTACTACAAACACTTCCACACAAGAACATTGTTATCACAAAAGAACATTTTGATAGAAAACTATTTTTTTTTTAAGTAGATAAAATTAGAATAAATAAAATGTCTACATACTACATACTATTACTACTGTAAACTTTGCAAATAGGACATCAGCCCCTTCAAGTCAATGAACAATAACAAAGTGGGCTGCAATGAATGTCTGTGGAAAACAGCTTTTAGTGAAACATTTCTATACAAGTACAGTATCACAAAAGAACATTTTTAATGATTTTAAAATAAGTTTTAAATGAACACAAAATGCAATGTAAATGCATGCACAACTAATAACTAATATCATCACGCTATAAAGGGTTGGCCTGCGCTGGGTGCGCCCCTCCCCCTATAACTGTTCTGTCTCCTGGCGGAGCTCATTTGTATGAACACGCATAGGAAAAAAGAACGATAGAAAGAACGGCTCCTCTCCAGTCGCGACTCGGCTCCCATCGTTCATGTTTATGAGCCGTTCAAAAGAATCGGTTCGTTCGCGAACGTCACAACTCTACCGCCCATGACACAATTCTCACAGTGAAAGCAAAATCCTGACACGAGAGCAAGAAATCGCATCAAGAGCAAAGAAAAGCGTTTCGAGAGAAACACTTTTTTTTTTTTAGAGAAAATATTTTCACACTGATAGTAAAAAATATATATTTGAGAGTTTTTTTCAAAGTATTTTGAGAGAGATTTTTTTTCTCAGAAATAATTTTAACAATTTCAAATGTATATTTTTTATGTTCTATGAGAAAATACTTTCTCTCAAAACTTTTTTTAGTCTCAAATATTATTATTTTTTGCTATTGGCATGAAAACTTTTTCTCTCAAATATTATTTTTTCTCTCATGAAATGTTTTTTTGCTATCAGTGTGATAACTTTTTCTCTCAAACTTTTTTTTTTCTCTCAGATCTTTTATTTTCTCGCATGTAATAAAGAACCAAAACTCACTCCATACCTGCAGAGTGTAGCTCCAAACATCTGCCTGGATGTTTCTGGTAATCCTAAGGATCTTGATTAGCTAGTTTAGGTGAGTTTCATTAGGGTTTGAGCTCAAATCTGCATGACAGTGGGCAAATTCCAATCAATAATTCATTTTTTACCTTTGGAACTTATTTAAACCTTACATGAAATGTATGATGAAAGTGTGTGTAATATAGCAAACCCAAACATACAACTCAAATTACTCATTGAACTCTTCCACTATATCTAGTTGATTTTCTTTCTTACGATGAACACAACTTTTTAGAAAAAATAAACTAGACTTTTAGAAAAATTATCAATCTCTTGTATTCTTGTGTTGCATAATGCAAGTGAATAGAAACCAAAATACTGAAGGTCGAAAAAGTCCCAACAAACATCTTCACAAAAATCCAAAAGCATTGTAAGCTCACGAAAAGTGCAGAAAACACAGCAGACTGTTTGTAGTTTCTGAAGCATGCACTTGCATTGTATTGTCTTATAATAATTGATAATTAAAAAAAATCTCTGTGGAAAGAAAGTCAGATATATGTGATTCCCAGTGCGTCACAAACCAGCACAAGACAAACAAATGTGGTTAAAAAGTATATAAATGATTTTTTTTTTTTTAAATGACCGATCGTTTAACTATATAAAAGACCCTGTTTCTCAGCTGGGATCGTGCAGAGCCCTTTAAAGCACCTCAAAGCCCTTTGAAACTGCATTGATTTGGACTTCAACAGTTTGGTTGTAGTTGAAGTTCACTGTGTGGAGAAAAATCCTGAAATGTTTTCCTCAACAAAAATTAATTTCTTTTCAACTGAAGAAAGAAACACATGAACATCTTGCACTGTAAAAAACAACCTATAGAATCTACTCAATAAAATTGAGGTAACAATTTGCACTCACTTCGTTTGGGTAGATTCTATCTTATATATTTGAGTAAAGTATACTTAAATTTAACAGCTATGGCAGACTAAAAGAGATTAGGTAAGGTCTACCTAATATTTCTCATTACATCAAATAACTGATTACTTATAAAAATTTAGTAATATTAACCCTATTGTAAGTAAGCAACAGTGAATCTACTAAATTATTTTTAATAATGATTAGCCAATAGGAACAATTACATATTACTTATTCAGGGAAGGTAGAATTTATGTAAAAATGGTCAGACGCAGGAGATTGCATCAATTGCTTATTTTATTGATCAAATAACATTTTGTATTTTTAAACATTTAAAACTATATTACATAAAGTACAAATTAGCCCCTTACAATAAATTTCAAGTGAAATACAAAATCATAATGTGACAAAGCTTTTTTGAATATATTACATTCAAAAATGAGATGAAAAAACATACATTAGAGGCAAAACTCCTAAATACTGTTTTTTCACGTAACCATTTCAAACTATATGCGTTTAGATTTAATGTGTGGCTACAATACTTGCAACTCTAGAAAATAAAAGGAGACTGAAATGCTCTCATTTACCTCAAAAGACTAGCATTCTACATCGATACAAACATTTAAACTTCATTTAAAACTAATTAAGTGCAAAAAATGCTCTTACATTCAATTTTAAGTGACATACAACTTCATATTACATAAAACTCATTACATTTAACTTTTTGAACAATTACTATTTAAAAGTAAAACAATACATTTTAAGTTACATTAAACTTCAAATATAACTCACGTTACATATAACGTGCTACTTCTTGAACATTTACCATTTGCAAATAAAACAGTTTTCATTGAGGCTGAACTTACAGTACAAACAGCTCATTCCAATAGTTTACACTTGAGGCTTTGGACCTTCTTCAGCAGTTTTGCTCCGTCAAGTTTCAAAAAAAGTTTCTGGAAGACTTCAAAGGTGTACTTTTGTGTACATTTTTTTTGGATATTCAAGGTTGAGGGCATATATCAATCCCATCAACAGTATGCACGCTGTGGTTCTGTTTCCACAACCATTCAGCACTTTGATGCCCTCGATTACAACACACACATCTGCTGGGTCCTCCTCAACTGCGGGATTGTGAATAACCACCAACTTCATTATTTCATTTGTGTGGCCTTCAAGTTCATCCTCCTGTTGAAAAAAAAAGGTTTTATGTTAGTTCAAGCAAATTAGCATGTTTGATTACAGTCGTTTTCTTGGTTAATGCCAATTGTTTGCTCACACGCAGGATTTCTGTATTAATCAGCACTTAAATAAAAATGAGTAACAAAAATCAAAACCCAAATTCTTCACCTGAGTATCCCATAATGACACAATTATTAATTAAACAATGTTTGCAGCATCCAATTTAGACAAACTAAAGCTGAAGCATGCTTGCTTGACACGTTACACCAAATTAAGTTAATTTTCTTGTCTCACAGCATGTTTGAGCCTCTGTAAAAAAACAATGAGGTTTGTTCTTGTGTGTCAAGCAAGTAAGTTTGAACTTTAAGTTTGTTGATCAATGTGTATATGAGATTAAAAGTCTACATTAAATTTATGCATCTAAATATGTGAGTAAAAATCAATGTCAAGTATTTTCATTATGATTGTTTTTTTAATGATCTGAGCTAATCATTTGATTATAAGTTCTATGTTAAGCAAGTTTACATGATCTTTGACCTGAGCATCCTTAGGCCGGCGACACACTGTTTGCGTGGTGTGTCTGTTTTAATTCAGCTCCCATGTTAACAGGTTAGAGCTTGCAGACCGCCTGCGTGAGACGCGCGTCGCGCAGAAAACGCGTGCATGCTAGAAATAGAACCGACGCCTATTTTTCACGTGACGCACGCGTGTTGGAAGCGTTTCCAGGCAAAATATCATAGGAGAATATGTTAATATGTCATTTTGTATACAAATACATATTAATTCATGACACTTTGATGTTTGAAAGTGTATAGGTTGACAAATTCAGATATAAATGTAACTAAAAAAATAAATAAATAATTATCGATTTTCAAATATTTCACCTGTCAAACATAGTATATTTTGCCGTCAATACTGTTGACGGTGTCCTTTATCAGTAGGTGTAGGTGTGTAAAAAAAAAGTTGATATTGTTGTCATGAAGACAAGATCCTGGTCTGTCAGCGGTCTCCCTCTATGCCGCGGGCCAGGCACGCTACTGGTGTAAAGACACAGAAAACGCGAGGCAGCCACCATGCTCCTGACACGCAGCAGAGACGCCACGCAGCCAGTGTGTCATGGCCTTAGTCTGCATTTTCTGAACATTTCATATGTGACAAAATATTTCTATCACAATAGGTAAATAAATACATACACAAATATATTTTTAAATGCACTACTGACTATTTATCAAAGGCTAGGTATTGTGTTGGTTTATTGGCTAAATCACAGTGACCGATAAGGGAAATGAAACAATGTGTATCCATTTGAATACCTTGAAATTATTAATTATGTAATAACATACCTGACAGTCTTGGAACAGCTCTTCTTGATTTTCCCCAAGATACTCAATGAGGCAACAGATGCATGCATCCCTTTTTTTCTCAATACTCTGGAACTACAAAGACATGCATTTTAGAGCCAATACAGTGACTCTATGAGCTCTGCACTGCAACTTAGGAAAACATGCAAACAGACAAATAACAAGCAAATAAAAAAAATCAATAAAAAATAAAAAAAACATTATTAGTCTGACAACAAATGCTCGATTTCAAAAATGACAACAAAAGTATTCAGTGGATACTAATGCTAAACACATTTTAGAAAGGTTTGCTGTTTGGACCAGGCAATTGAACAAAAATTTAAAGCATCCTTAGAGCTAAACTCAACAGGAAATCAGTTCTTCAGGACTTGTTGACAGACCTAAGTTTAGGAACCAATCTCACTACTCAAGGCAAGTATAGGTATCAAATTGTTAACAACAAAAAAAGCAATAAATAAATACAATATAAATGTACATGGGGGTGAGTAAATTTATCAGGAAAGGTTTGTTTAAAAGTGGACTAATCTTTTAATTTGCTTGTTTTGCTTTTGTCTATTTGCACATCTTTTTAAGTTCAGTGTGTTGAGTTTTAATTTGTATTTTTTGTGAAATGAGATAAAACAGAAAGATACCTCATTTACAGTGCTCAGGAGAGGATGCATCTTGGTACCAAATGCTCCTCCTTTGGCACGCATCAACTGCAGAAGACGTGGTGTGTACCCATCAAGATTCAGCATAAATGTCTCCTCCAAGGAGACTGTTGTTATACGTCTGAATTCCTCTTTGATCTAGTAAATCAGTAAAAGAACATAAAAATACAATAATTATCACAATTATAGTCAGAGATTATAAGGTTTGAAACCAATTTTAATTAAACAAATGAGATGAACAACAGTTCTTGAAAGAAAAAAATTAAACTAAAGAACATCCTTACCTGAGCCTTACTGAATAATCCAGGCCACCTCTCTCTTAAAACACTGACAGCAGGGCTGGTGGTCACAACCTCCAGTCTTCTAATTGAAAAGGTTTTTGACATTTTTTCTTCAATTACTTTTGCGTTGTTCTTCTTCTTCGTTTCATCGACTAACTCAAGCCTCACCTTTTCCAATGTGTCCTCATTTTCTCCAACAGGATGCGGAGGGAGATAATTCACTTCTGCTTTCTTTGGCCTTTTCACATTTTTAGCTGGTGCTGCATCGGTTGGTCGCTTCCTCTTCAATGTGTTTACTTCTAATTCTGGATATGTATATTTTTGTGATTTCAGCTTGGCACGGAAATTGTGCATCTTGTACTTTAGGCGTTGCTGCCAGCCATACGTGCCTGCAAAGGTCCCAGGCTCCTTTAGGCATGGAAACCCTTCAAGAAGGGCTTCAGCCACAGAGGATATTTGCATACTTGAAGGATAGGCCGTGTAAGAAAATACAGCTTTGGCTAAGTCTTGCATTATTGCAGATTTAATACTTGCATCCTGGAAATGTGTTCCAGAGGCATGATATGACTTGTTAGCCTCTGCAAGGATAAGTTCAATGTCACGGGAAAACGTTGGCACTTGAAACTGCACTGGCCATGGAGCAGAACGACATGACTCTGGGAGAAGAATGGTATCTTGTGAATTTGATGGTTCAACGTCATCTGCAATAGAGCTGTACTCTTCACCATCATCCACAGGGTGGGTCTCCAAGGTACTTGGTGTAGAGGACAGTCCTGATTCATCTACTGGATGCAAGTCAAGGGTTATCAAGGGCTCTTTTCTTACCAATTTCACAGTGCCCTTGTCTTCCAGGTCGGAAGTAGAATGTAGAGTGAAAAACTGGTTCCCAAAGTCTTTGTCCTCATAGAGTAGTCCAAATTCACCATGTATCTGGAATGTCTCAATGATTTCTGAAACAAGATCTTCCACCTTATTAGGAATTCCTGATGGAAGCGTCAACTTTCGGATATTGTTTTCTTCTATGATGACTCGCAACTGGATGGACATTTCCTTTGGGGTATGTGTTGTCTTCAGCTGTAGGGAGACAGAAAAATAGATTGCATTTTTTATAATTATTATACTTGGCATGATTAATATACGATTGATAAGGCATGAATAATTAAACTGAAAAACCTACTCTGATATACAAATGAAGTGTTTTAGGGACACCATTCGACCATGCAATGTATTATATGCAGCTAAGGGGTATGCATCCTTCATTTCTGAATGCTGCACGACTTCAATCTCTCCTTTTGGCTCTACTTTGAAGCATCTCAGGTGCTCATGGTACCACCCACTTAGCAACTTCAGAACAAAGACAGGACTTTCATGCACAATGATTATTTGGAGTATTTCTCCAAAGTCAGGCAATCCTCCTGTTGATCCAAAAGGCAACAACATTCCAACACAGTAGTCAGTGCCTAAAATGGTGACTTTGTTTGTCATACTCACAACCGCTTCCCTGGGAAACTTATTTACAAAAGACTCCTTAATGCTGTCCTTTAGAACCTCCACTGCCACTTGAGTCATTCTTGACAAAGAGAGTTTTGGTCTTAGAATGTTAGCATCATGGATGTGGTATGCAATCATTGATTGGGGTTTTCTTGCCATTGTTTTTAGAATGTTTCTGAATGACCCAGTCTGCCTCACAATCCTTTTAAAAAATCGGTGTTTGGCTTCGAATCGCATGGTCCAGAGAAACACAAGTGGTCCAAAAGCAGTTGTGAGCCAAGGATAATGCTCCAGGAAGTGATGTTTCGGTCTCAATTTCTCCTCTGGGAACAAATCCAAATACCTATAACGGTGTTCACTAATCTTGCTTTCCATGTATCCTAGCGTCTCATCTGTGTAAACAGGAGCCATGACAAGCTCAACAACATCTTTCAAGGTCATCAAAACCTGCCATGCTGTGTCCTCTTCTGGCACTTTGTTGCCAATCATAAAAGGTAGCATCCGTAACAAGCACCAGTTTTCATGTGCATTGCCTCCTATACTTTTACGTGATGCAAAAGTCAGGGGGATAGCTTGTGGACAGTTCACTTTGTCATTCCATTTGTAGGGAAATCGACGGATTGAAGAGTTAAGTTCAAGAAGAGAGAAGTATTTCTTCTTGATTAACACGTCAAGACACAGTGCAAGTTCAAGAGGAACAATCCCTTCAAGCAAATCATGCAAAGCATCAGGGGGATAACCTGATGTGGCATGAAAGTAACTCAGTTTGTCAGAGATGGGACACGGTCTTTTAACTCCACAATGATGAGCTTCTGCAGTGTCCAACAACGCTGCTTCGACATGGAGTGTATGGCTGGACTTAGTTCGCAGAGGGAACATTCCTGCTCTTACTTCATGTTCCTGGATGTCTGAACTCTTTCTAGTGCAAAAGCAACAATAATGAGAGGAAGAAAAGCTTTCAATAAACCCACCGATGGAGTGAGCGCCAAGATTATCAGCTGCTACGGCAAATACAGTGCCCTTCACCACTTTGCCCAGACTTGGTACAAATATGCCATCATCCTCCAAGCATTTCAAATCTTTAAGCAGTGGCTCCAACATTTTTGGGTATCCATATTGCTTGACATCATCTGCCTTACAAAGAATGGCCAGATAAATGGAACTTAGTGTAGACCGAAGAGTAGCAGGGATGTCTGCAAGTACCCAGTACACGCCAGTGACTTTATGCTTCTTGCGTGATGTCCCCAGAGGGTTACATATTTCGAAGTCATCGATGTAGAGAATCAACGGGAGTTTCAGTTCATCTCCAGATAAAAAGCAGTTTTCTTTGTAGAAAGATCCATCATGCAAAGACCTGTACTCTGAAGACACATTGCACGGCCTCCTGTTGTGTAAAATTGTGTCCTGAATGTGTCCATTATTCAAAAGTTGAGACAATAATGGGAGAATCGGAACATACTGTAAGGTTGCATTCTTGCTGCAATCAAGTATGTACTCGACTGGCTCAGTCAGTGAAAGATGCTCCTTCATAAATTGTTCTCTTTTATAGTGTGTACTTAAAGGCCCGTCCAATCCTAAAGCAGCACAGAAAGGGTTAAGCTGGCAAAGATCTTTAACCAGTTCTGAAATGACAGAATCTTCGAAAATGCAGCCATGCCTCTTTAGAGTGTTCAGTATAATGTTTTTTATAACAGGGCCAGATGCAGACGATGTAAGGAAATTAAGTTCCTCTACTACTTCATCTATGCATGTATTAGACACATTAAAAATGCACTCCAATTTAAGAAGGAGCAAGCCCAGTCTCTTGACAATTGTTTCGCTCATCCTCCTTAAGGACAATGCCACAGTAGTTTTCAGTTTCCAGAGAATCGCTTTCTTCATGAATCTGGCTTTGGTGTTCTTGACAAACAATGGTCTTAAAATCTTCCACTGAATGGGGGCTGTGTTTCCTGCTTTTATGACTGTGAAAGGTTGTGTAAACATTTGTTTTGAAATCACAGTCTCGGAAAACACAAGGCACAGTTTCATGCTTTTTAAGATGACCACCCAGGTGCTCAAAATATTGCCTTTCTGTGTGGAAATGGCTTGATTTACACACTATGCATGTGAATGAAAGGAGCTGGCCTGGATTAGATGTCTGTGGATGAAATCTGGACAAATGTGTCCGTAACGCACCCCATGTCCTAAAGGTGCATGGGCAATTCGAATGGAGACAGGGTATGGACTGGCTTCGACTAAACTGCCCATGTTGTAATCTGTAGTGTTTTAATAGATCCAATCGTTTGGATGATGTAAAGTTACATATTTTGCACAGCCAATTCATTTCCAATAAGCTAGAACATCCATTGACCCAGTGGTTAGTTTGGGTACCTGAAGTCAATTTGTCTTGATAACTGCTATGAATTCTTCTTTCTTCTTCATATAGATCTTTCTGCAGCAGAAAAAAAATGTGTCAGAAACAGGATATTGAAATTATTAATTATCACACTCCTGTAAAATAAATTGTACATAATTTATATTCATATCCATTTACATTTTTCATATTTTGCTTAATAATTACACCAACTAGAAGTTAGTACAATGTATTTCAAAATCCAAGTTAACTCAAACACATAAATCAATTATAAAAACATTACAACTGTTAGGCCTATGTCACAGATCAGATAAGGAACATTAAAAAAATTACATATTTTCAATCCTTTGCTTTTTGTCGTTAGCAGAGCACATGCTAATAGCTGCATATTAATGCTAACCATGTGCTCAGTGGGAGGCTGATTAGCTGTAATGCAAATTTATAAACTTAACACTTAGGCACCAGCACACAGTTAGTAGTTTAACGTTACACAGTATTATTTACAACACAGTAGTAAAAGTCTGACATTTTTGCATTTGAAATACTTAATATAAATTATCACGAATGAAGCACATTGCTCAAACATAGGAATTGGAAGATGCACGCACCTATACAAACAACGATTTTCAAACATAGGCTGATTAACGTTACTTGACAATAAATTTGGATCGTATAAACCCCCAACACACATTTTTTAAACAGACAATAATTTAAAAACGCACACGGAAAAAGGCAAACGTTAATTATAAATCCGTAAATGATGATAATAATAAAATGGCTTTTATAAATTGATCCCTTCTAACACAAAACTCAATATCAACAGATAAATGCAAGAAAACTTTAACAGTAATTATCTAGCATACCACATCAACAGCTTTACTGCTATTTTTCTGCTCCGAATGCCTTGTCGTCTGTATAGTAACGTTACATCAGCCATCCATTGCTCTCTCTCGTCACTTGCTCAAGTTCAACCACTCATGTGTAACAGTTTCGCTGTTCACGAATTTCAGCCATGTAACATTACAATAATTGAAGCTATATTTCAATCATAAACGTAAATGTTTGCTCGCATTCGCAGGGGCAAGTAACGTTTCTGGAAAATGTATTCAGCTTCCAATCCTAACTTGACTGACAACAAATTATAACGTGTCGATCTATCACCAGATGGTGCGTCAACAGAGACCGAGAAATGACTATTGTTCTGGTACATTTTACCGTTAAACAACTTAACATTTGCATTCATGATGATGATATCAACAAGTTGAATAAAAACGTACCTGTAGGTTCACCAATAAATGTTCATCCACCGCCAATGACAAGGAAAATGGTGACTCCCGCGATTCCCGCCTGGATGTTGACGCATGCGCACTTTGCAGTGCCAAAGCTAATATTTAGGGGTACATTTTACTTATTTTTTTAGGCTTGCAGTTAATACTGTTAAAAAATAGATAGTGTAGGTACAAAGTACCCATTATTTTTAATTTTACTTGCTAACTCATATACTTAAGTAAACTATAACTGATTTTCATGGGTTGTATTTAACACCCTCAAGAGTAATTTTTTACAGTGTGGATGGCATCGGGGTGAGTAAATTAACAGGAAATTTTCATTTTGAGGTGAACTAATCCTTATATAAATCTGGAGAACCTTTACTAAAGTTAACCATGGTTTTGCTACACTAACCAAATGGTAAATACATTATTGTAATCAATCCACCACAAAAAAACATGGTTTCTACACTTTTACTATAATAAAAGCCATGGTTAATTTAGCAAAGGACCATGGGAACATGTCCTTAAAAAAAAAACCAGCTCATCCAAAAAACCTTTTTTCTCACCCTCAAAACTGTATGAATTTTCTTATGTGAAACCTTAATTAAGATATCTTAAGAAATGGCTTTATTGTTTTTTTTTTCCATACAATGGGCTCCCATGTTGTTTTATTGCCAACGTTCTTATGTTTCACAGAAGTCATCCAGGTTTGAAATTACTTAAAGCCTGTGTTGCAGGGTTAATTTTTCAACGAATTTGTGCAATTTACTTGTTGGTAATAAACATTTTAACTGTTATCCATTGTATTTTATGTTGTTGGGTATCACGAAAAGGAATATAATACGAAAAAAGAAGGTACTATCTTACAGCGGTCTCCTTTCCCTCACAATGCACTGCATTACGTCACGTTGGGGAGAGAATTTACCAAAGCCGCCTTGAGAGCATTGAGAGTGACTAGAGAGACGAGTAGTAGACGAGAGTATTCAGATACGTTTGCAACAACATTTTCACCGGAGGAAGAGATAAATGTTTCGAAACGTCCATATAGCTAACATGATGCCTTCCATTTCTAGATGAGAAAGACAAAGTTTACCAGTACTACGACACTATAACAAAGATTACAGGTACTTATCTGAACTAATGATCACTGCCACTAGATATAAAGAAAACGTTGATTTTTCACTTGGTGTTATCCAATGACAGTAAAAAATAAAATAAAATAAAAATAAAAATCTCATCCCAGTTTTTAATCGCAATGTTACATTGTCCTAAAACCATTTCTTTCAACGTGTACCACTTGCATAAACACTGCATCCGCAGGCAGTATTATTCGTAGGGGCTGTCATTGTTGTTTCGCGTGCTGTGTGACCTCGGAACTCGGTGTGCATCGATCTAGTACGAGACACGAGTTCACGGGTGGGAAGTCACGGGTTTGATTGTCCTTCCAGTGCACTTTCCCGGGTTTAAGGTAGGAAAAACACGGGTTACGGGTTGCCTGGAACGCTGCATCATACTAGACTGAGGCTACCTTTCCTCGACTTCTCCCCAACGTGACGTCATCACCGAGTTGCGTAAAAAAACAAAACGTTAATATAAAAAAATAAATGCTTAATAAATAAATACTTTTTTAATACTTAAAAAATAGGCCTTTAAGACCATTTTTGAGACATTATAAAAATGATATACATATCTTGAGTGATTTATGTAACCATTAATCGAAAGTGGTGGTTAACCTGCAACATGGCCTTTAAATTGTCGGCTGTAATGCTGTGTCTAAGAAATTTTGTAATTAGTGTCACTGCTTGGAAAATTATTTAATCAATGGTGGCCTAGAGTTTATAGGTTGTTGTAGATAGTTTAGATAAAGTTTTAGGTAAACTCACAAGTTGGATATAAATGAGAAGAAAAAGATGCATATTTCATAGGAATCCTTAAAATGTTAAGAAAATTAATGGTGATAATAGATAATAAATGTGGAAAAACTGCAGGACTGGAATAACGAAGTAAAACAATAATGCTAAATGTTTTTATTTTAGCAATATAATTGGAATGTATAAAAGCAAAAGTTTTCCATTTCCCAATGTATGTGACGTATTAGTTTTTTATTTTTATAGAATACTACTTTCAAATAGTGTATATAAACATGTTTTGAACATTTTCTTTGACAATTTATTTTATTTATTTTTTGTTATGAAATATATTAAGTGGTGAATTGTAATGGCAAAAGTATTAAGTGTTTTTTTAATGTGTTTTGGTGATGTATAGGAATGTTTTAGATAGTGTTTAATTTTTTTATCAATAGAGTATGTTGCAAATTAAAATAGAAACCTGTTGATGAATTAATGGTTAATTGCCCCTTTTTTATTTATTTTTTTAGATTGAAAGTTTGGAGGTTCAAGTAAAACATGTAAAACCAGCAACTGAAATGGTGCATACATTGAAATACAAACTTTTGTTGAAGACCTAATAGGATGCATAAAAATTCAGTTGTGGGACAGCCTAGTAGGCAAGTTAGTCAGTGGTAAGAGTTACTGCATCCAAAAACCTTTTGTTGACTAGTTCACGTAATACAGAGATCCAAGAGGAGGAAGGCATTTTACTTCATAACGAAGATTTCACAGTGGAAGAAGATGCAGTGAAAACATTCTTCTGTGAAATCAATGCTGCTGAGATTACTGTTTTTTGAAGGTGCCGAAAATGCCAGACTCAGCAAGTGGATTAAAATCCACAAGGAAAGTTTAATCGCTGTTAGAGATGTGCACTTTTGCAAAAGTGTCTCAATTTTGAATGTATTATAAAAGGGAAAGTGTCCCTAGCAGGTACTTTCAGTGAAGATGGCAGTTTGTCCAACAGTGTGTTGAAACGATATTTGGAAGAAGAGAAACTTCTGCACTTACTTACTGACAATCAAGATGTCAAAGAGCATATTTTGAGCATGGAGAAATGCAAAATTAAAATACAAAACAACATTGTTGTTGTTTTGCTGGAGAAAACTGCAATCGATTCATCTACTATTCCGGTAGATGCACCCATTACAGGCTCTGTACAGGAAGAAGTTGCTTCAGTTTCTATATTGAGAGAAGTAACTCAAGATTCAAAGATGGGTGAAGTGCCTCCAATTGCTAAGAAGCATGAGGTGTTGTCACGCTATCAGTCTCTGTTTCCTGGGTGTCCCCTAGTGAGCGCACTTCTCCTTAGGCACTTCACCATAGGCACTTTAATTCCGCTTGTCTGGTCATGTCGTCACAGTAATTGCACTCCAATTAAATCGCACAGGTGTTGACTATCCTTAGTCATTAGTCTCCCTATATAGAGCTGTCTTTCTCTGTCGTCTTTATGGAGTCCTTACCCTATGTGTCTCATGCTCTCGTTTCCCCAGACTTCCTCTACCTTCTCGTTCTTCCGAGTTCCCCGTTTCATCCGGTTCCCTTTTTGTTTGGTTTGTCTCTCAAGACAGTTTTATTTTGTATTTAACCTGTTTGTGCAATAAACCTTACCTGCTATTGGATCTTACCCTTTCCTTGTGTTTTTCCCTTAACCCAACCGTGACAGAAGGACTCCATCATGCCTAGATCCAGCGGTGTGAGATTTCAAATCTGTTCCCCAGCCACCATGGAGGAACGGAGGAGGAGATTCCGGAACTTAACCACCCTTCATCAAAAGGGAAGCGAGGTGGGTGGCCTGGCGCAATTGTTTTGGACTTTGGCAGTCGGGTTAGGTTACAATGATGCAGCACTTAAAGATTTGTTTAATAATTGCCTGGATGATCCTTTACCTCAATGGGAGATGGAGGGGTTAGAGATCCTGGACTTTTGGGGGTTTACCAAATACCTGCACCATCGTGCTCAGTGGGATGCAACAACCACACCAGAAGTTCCAGACAAGACTGCCACCTGCCCAGCGCCACCGCACAAGATGGCCGCCAGCCCAGCGCCACAGTACAAGATGGCCGCCAGCCCAGCGCCACAGCACAAGATGGCCGCCAGCCCAGCGCCACAGCACAAGATGGCCGCCAGCCCAGCGCCACAGCACAAGATGGCCGCCAGCCTAGCACCACAGCACAGGATTGTCGCCAGCCCAGAGCCACAGCTTAAGATGGACGACTCAACGCCTGAGTTTTCAGACAAGGTGCCGCCGACTCGCCATCGTGGAGGACGGAGGAGGAGGAGACAGGCGTCGACCGTCCCTCAAGGCCTGGAGAAAGTCCCAGAGGCCGAGGCTGTTCCCGAGGCGGAGCCCGATGCAGTTCCCGAGGCGGAGCCCGATGCAGTTCCCGAGGCGGAGCCCGATGCAGTTCCCGAGGCGGAGCCCGATGCAGTTCCCGAGGCGGAGCCCGATGCAGTTCCCGAGGCGGAGCCCGATGCAGTTCCCGAGGCGGAGGTGGTGCCCAATGCCGAGGCGGTGCCCGATGCTGTTCCAGAGGCCGATACCGATGCTGTTCCCGAGGCGGTGCCCGAGGTGGTGCCCAATGCCGAGGCGGTGCCCGATGCCGAGGCGGAGCCCGATGCTGTTCCCGAGGCCGATGCTGTGCCCGAGGCGGTTCGCGGTGCCCGATGCCGAGGCGGTGCCCGATGCCGAGGCGGTGCCCGATGCCGAGGCGGTGCCCGATGCCGAGGCGGAGCCCGATGCTGTTCCCGATGCCGATGCAGTTCCCGAGGCGGTGCCCGATGCCGATGCGGTGCCCGATGCCGAGGCGGAGCCCGATGCTGTTCCCGAGGCCGAGGCGGTTCCCGATGCCGAGGCGGTGCCCGATGCCGAGGCGGTGCCCGATGCCGAGGCGGTGCCCGATGCCGAGGCGGTGCCCGATGCCGAGGCGGAGCCCGATGCTGTTCCCGATGCCGATGCAGTTCCCGAGGCGGTGCCCGATGCCGAGGCGGTGCCCGATGCCGAGGCGGTGCCCGATGCCGAGGCGGTGCCCGATGCCGAGGCGGTGCCCGATGCTGTTCCCGATGCCGATGCAGTTCCCGAGGCGGTGCCCGATGCCGAGGCCGATGCTGTTGCCGAGGCGGTGCCCGATGCCGAGGCGGAGCCCGATGCTGTTCCCGAGGCGGTGCCCGAGGCTGTTCCCGATGCCGATGCAGTTCCCGAGGCGGTGCCCGATGCCGAGGCGGTGCCCGATGCCGAGGCGGTGCCCGATGCCGAGGCGGTGCCCGATGCTGTTCCAGAGGCCGAGGCGGTGCCCGATGCCGAGGCGGTGCCCGATGCTGTTCCAGAGGCCGATGCGGTGCCCGATGCCGAGGCGGAGCCCGATGCTGTTCCAGAGGCCGATGCTGTTCCCGAGGCGGTGCCCGAGGCGGTGCCCGAGGCTGTTCCAGAGGCCGATGCCGAGGCGGTGCCCGATGCCGAGGCGGTGCCCGATGCTGTTCCCGAGGCCGATGCTGTTCCCGAGGCCGAGGCGGTGCCCGAGGCCGTTCCAGAGGCCGATGCCGAGGCGGTGCCCGAGGCGGTGCCCGATGCTGTTCCGGAGGCCGAGGCGGTGCCCAAGGCTGAGGCGGTGTCCGATGCTTTTCCGGAGGCCGAGGCGGGGCCCGAAGCCGAGGCGGTGTCCGTTGCGGTTCCGGAGACCGAGGCGGGGCCCGAAACCTTTCCCGATGCGGTGCCGGAGGCCGTTCCCGATGCAGTGCCCGAGACCACTTCGCCCTGGGGGACTCTGGCGGTGACCACGAGGACGTGGTGGTCGTCCGCTCCGTCCTGGGGGACTCTGGCTGTGACCACGAGGACGTGGTGGTCGTCTGCTCCGCCCTGGTGGACTCCGGCCTCGACCACAAAGACGTGGTGGTCTTCCGCTCCGCCCTGGAGGGCTTTGACTTTGACCACAAGGCCGTGGTGGTCTTCCGCTCCGCCCTGGAGGGCTCTGGCCTTGACCACACGGCTGTGGTGGTCATCTGCTCCGTCCTGGTGGACGCCTCAACATGTCCTTCATGGACTTATGTTTTGTGTTTTTTGAGTTCTGTTTCTGTCTGTTCCTTTTAGTTTAGTCTGGCCCTCCTTCCCTCCCCCTGAGCCTCCACCTGTCCGCCTCCCTCCTGGACTCCTTGTTTTGTGTTGCACCTTTCCATTTCACCTGGTTGTTTGTCTCTGTTTTCTGACCCTCCGTCCCTCCCCCTAGTCCGCCTCCGCTTCACTTCCCTCCTACCTCTTTTTCTGTTGGGTTTTCCGGGGTTTCAGGTGGAGCATCTGGTAGCTGCTCCGTAGGGGAGGGGGTAATGTCACGCTATCAGTCTCTGTTTCCTGGGTGTCCCCTAGTGAGCGCACTTCTCCTTAGGCACTTCACCATAGGCACTTTAATTCCGCTTGTCTGGTCATGTCGTCACAGTAATTGCACTCCAATTAAATCGCACAGGTGTTGACTATCCTTAGTCATTAGTCTCCCTATATAGAGCTGTCTTTCTCTGTCGTCTTTATGGAGTCCTTACCCTATGTGTCTCATGCTCTCGTTTCCCCAGACTTCCTCTACCTTCTCGTTCTTCCGAGTTCCCCGTTTCATCCGGTTCCCTTTTTGTTTGGTTTGTCTCTCAAGACAGTTTTATTTTGTATTTAACCTGTTTGTGCAATAAACCTTACCTGCTATTGGATCTTACCCTTTCCTTGTGTTTTTCCCTTAACCCAACCGTGACAGGTGTCAGTTGGAGCTGTTGGTGGACCATTATTTATTGGACATACTATTTATAGTACTTATTTAAAGGGCTGTGCAATGTAGTCAATCACAGACATAGCAGTTAGTTTCTGGAATCCAATGGCTACACAGAGGTGATGCAGCTATATGCAGTGATGAAATTGCCTGTTCACGAATCGTCTCATTTTAACAAAAGAATCGTAGACAATTGTGAAATAATTATGTCAGAGCTTTATGAGATTGTGATGAACTTACATGTCAGCTTTTAGTGATAATAAAAGAAGCACTGTTTGCATTCTGCCTTGCCACACCAAGCACGCAGTAGCCCGCGCTTGCTTTTCTAGAAATAACAGTGGTTTGTCAATGTTTTAAATATTTTATAGGGAGCATTAATGCTGGGATTTTTTTGGATATTATGAGATATTACAGAAGCTTTTAATGTAAATTCCTTTAATGTGGTGAATTTTTTCATATAGATTACTTTTATGAGGGCTTTTGCAGGCGGGAGCTAGAGAAAACATGAATGTTGTGAGCAGGACCAGGGTGAGATATTTCACTGTTGGAGCGGGTGGAGGCGGGACTGAAAAATTTGTCCCGCGCAGGTCTCTGTACCCAGCCAGCAAAAAGTTGTCTATTAGACATTGAATAGACGCAAACCTTCAACGTCTTAATTACAGTCCACTGAAGGTTGAAAATTAAAATACGTCAAATTTGTCCAACTTTTCAACGTTGAAAACAGGTCGATCTTTAACGTTTACTAAATGCCTATTGTCAATTCTCAAGTCCACATTAACATGCCAAATGACATTTTATATTAACATATGAATGAAACAAAGCTTTAAAGGGTTAGCTTATAATAACTTTATTAAAACAGCACATTTTAAATAGTGCAAACATTCAAGTAACCAACACAGATTTCACATTAGAGTCTAGTGCAATAAACATAGGTCGGTCCAGAAACCAACACCGTTCACTTTCCAAGAGTCAACAAAACAACTCTAAGAAAGAAAATGTACATTAAATGTTCACACTTTGTGAGCTCCACCTCCAGCTCTCCCTGGAGCATGTTTAAGTGTCTCAGCCATGGCAGCCCTGGTTTCCACTTCTGTGGCTGTTTTACTCCACTTCATTACTGCGGCTGCAAAAGAAAATATATTAGATGGTGCATGAATAAACCACAATTAAATGCATTATCCGAGGAGAATGAGTGGAGAGTTGGTGAAGTGTCCTGGTGAGTTGTTATCATTTAGCAAAGCAGCAATGAGCAATGGAGCTAGTCTACATCAGCAGTGCACAATAAAGACACACACACACACACACACACACACACATATACATACATATATATATATATATATATATACACAAACATACACACATATATATATATATATATATATATATATATATAATGTTTTTTTTTTTTTTTTTAACTGTCATTGAGTAGCACAAAGAGTGAGAATTTTATTTTATTTTTATATCTAGTGGCAGTGATCATTAGTTCAGATAAGTACCTGTAATCTTTGTCATAGTGTCGTAGTACTGGTAAACTGGTACTACTCGTCTCTCTAGTCACTCTCAATGCTCTCAAGGCGGCTTTGGTAAATTCTCTCCCCAACGTGACGTAATGCAGTGCATTGTGAGGGAAAGGAGACCGCTGTAAGATAGTACCTACTTTTTCGTATTATATTCCATTTTGTGATACCCAACAACATAAAATACAATGGATAACAGTTAAAATGGTTTATTACCAACAAGCAAATTGCACAAATTTGTCAAAAAATTAACCCTGCAACCACAGTTGCCAACTCTCGCGAGACAAATACGCAACTGGAGCTTCAAAAACAAGCCCAAAACAAGCCCAATATTATTTGATAATTTATTTTCCGCATTATCATTTATTAACAATAAATGAGCCTGCAACATATTAAAATGAAACCACTGCTTTATTAGAAAAGGATAAACTGGTTAGGAAAAAAAGGATAAAAATAAATAAAAATCAGGGAACTGCAACAAAGCGGAGAGAACGCACTTTCCTCATCTCCGATCACCTGTGAGGCTGAATCGGATTGGAGAGAAGGAAAAGGACAAAAAGACAAGAAGGGAAAGACAAGAGCATTAAGGGGAGCTGTAACATATTTAGCTTAATAAAATAAAATTCTCCACTTCGTGGGAGGTATTGTATGTAGAAATTGAAATACGTGTTTTCTGTAGATCATAGAGCGCGCTACCTGCAAGTTGAACGTGATATTACTCCAACGAGGGGAATAAGGGGGCGGATTCAGCGGAATGTTTTGACGAATGTTACGCCACAGCACTTATATGATTGCACTGATTTGGCTATATCTGTAAGCAGACAGTGTCAATCAATGTATCAGTATCAATGTACACCATAGATGTAAAGAAAACGAAGTTGCTTGTCAGATTTTCCTAACAAGCCACCATATATTCTTTAATAAGCCCAAAAAAATGCAACCCGCAACCCGTGCAGTTTTATCGCGACTTAGCAAAAAAAAAAAGAAGCCCAAAGTCGCGTATTATAAGCGGACTTGGCAACTATGCCTGCAACACGGGCTTTAAACAAATCAGAGTAATTTCAGCCATTGGACCAAAAGCAAATTAAAGACTACAAACAGTGTCAAACTTGACAATTCACCAAAAAAAAACCTATATTTTAAAATGTAATTTATTCCTGATTTTACATTATACATTTTTATCCTGACTACTCCAATGACATGGTCTTTAAAAAAAAAAAGTAACATTAATATTGTTAAACTGAATACAACTCATGTTTCATGAATAGAAAGCTTTACAAAAATACGTCTGAAATAAAAGTCTTTTGTAACATTACACAGGTCCTTGTAACTTTTAATGAATTTAAAACATCCTTACTAAATAAATTAATCTATAATTGCACCCTCAGTATACGAGAGAGAGACGCACGCGTCTGTGTGTACATGTACTGCTTACAGATCATGCACCTATAACTACTAACATAATATGAAGTGTTGTATACAAGTGTAATAGACTTTCAAGTCTTTATAAAAAGTATTTCTTTCAAACACAAACCATTCAAATATGCAATACTTTTCATTTTCGAAGAGCTGGTTTTGTTCTGACTGTTATGTAAGATCAATGTTTCTGACTGTCAAACAAGACGCACAGAGATTTCTGATAAAGCATGTTTTATTAACTTTATTTGATAACATAATTTATAACTAACTGTACAATTAAACATAATATATTTATGGTAGGTTTGCCTTAAATAAAACATCGCTGTTATGTGTGTTTTTATCTGTTTATTTGTTTTGTGAAAGATCTGCAGCATAAATCATTATCTGTCTATGAGCAGCCATGTATATTGTTATTCTTTTGTATTAATTATCAGATTAAACAGATATTAAAATTAGTCACATATTTTTTAATGTGTAAAATAATAAAATATGTTGTGAAAATAACGATGAAACAGACTGATGTATGTGTACAATTGAGAAATCGATACTTCTGAAGATAAATCGCAGCCCACGTCTCACGAGGTAAATATTTAAAATAAAAAAAATTATAATAATAATGCAAACATTTTCGAGAGATAAGTAATGTGTGCTTTTACATATTTGGTAAGATAAAATACATTATATAGCTCTGTATACACACCATGAGTTCAACTTTCATTTCGTGAACAGTAGTGAACATTAGTGTATTTAATTCATTCACCAGACAATCCACTGGCTCAGTTAACATTTATAGTATAGTGATAATAGCAGTGTATATCTTATTTGCATATGAAGTGATATTATAAATCCTGTAAAAATAGAGAAGGTAATATTTGGACTTCTCCGGTTCTCAGCACTGACTTTAAGCACAACAGGAAATATCTCGCAAGACCGGAAATCCAAGATGGCGGAGATATGCAACTAGCCCATTCCTTTAGACTGACAGATTTGAACGCAGGAAAATATACCATTTCAGCTATTAAAATTTATTGGTTTTGTATGTAATGGAAAATCAATCAGATTTTGTTTCGCTTTTTATAGTTATTTTTGAAAAAAAGTTTGGATTTATTTAAACGACCAACCTGCAAGAGGCAGACAATGCACTGATCATAGCCTATATGTTTGGTCAGTTTAGCATTAAATCATCACGACTTGCTTAAAATAAAATATAGAAATAAAGTGGTTTACGCACATCACATGTTAGTTTAAACTAAATAAATATGCGCCGTTTCCAATACTGTGTATGGAAGCTGAACCGCACTCTACAGCACATGAAGGCGCCAGCCGATCACTTGCATTTTTCTAACTGTGGAAACAACTTAAAATACGCAGTCATTTTAGCCCACAAAGGTAAGCGCAATACATTATTCTAAGTGTAAATGGTCCACTGTTATTTGTCTACGCTCACAATATAGACAAAACGTTGTGCTTTTATAAAATTAACAAAAATGCTTTCTACTGTCTCGTCTAGAACTCGAGCGCTTCACAATGATGAACCTAAACTCAAAGTACTAATACATTCAGAATTATGGCATAACTGATTCACTCTACAGACACATACAAACCTATAACAACTGATAAAATTGAGTTCAGTCAGTTTAAGAACCCAAGATATGCACAGCCGTGCACCTGCAGATGCCACTGTGCCTATTTGTTATTTCATTTGTAGATTTGTTTACTTATTTGACAAACCCAGTGCGTGGTAATGAACATTTACAAAAAAAAAAAAAACCTACCCACACTATACATGCATTGCTAATTTCCCTTTGCATTCCCTAAAGTCCCTATGCATGTACACACAAAGAAAAATACTCAAACACATATAGAACACAAAATAAAGACATGTTCCAAACACATTTACTTTTTCAAAGTATAATTACATAGTAAAATATAATTCACACAACTAATAAATAATCCAATTTTAAAATTATATTTAAAACTACCAGAAACACTTAATAATAATAATAAAAAAATTAATAACTTTCTATTTCTTAGATTCTATCAAGATAAAAATTCAAAATAACCAAGTTATATAAACTCATTAATGAATCATTAAGAAGAAGAACGAAAAAACTGTGCAACGGCCTAGAAAGCAAAGTTACGAGTGCTGCGTGAAAACAATCAAGAAAGCAGCATCCTATTATTCTTTAAGCTTTTATTAAGCGCACATACTTTTTTATTGTGAATGTACACAAATAAAAGGCAAACATTTTACAATTTCTATTATCTTAATGACTAAAAACAGTTGTTGCCTCCATTGTCAGAAGGAAATGCGTGAAAATTTGAACACGAGTGAAGTAGTCAATATAATAAATAATGACTTTGAAATACATGGCGAATATGGAAACATTTTATGTCGAATGAGAGACCCAACGTTGGTTTCAGTTTAGTTTTAAATTTAAATAAAATTTTAGTTTAGTTTTAACCTATATTAATATGTTTTGGCTTTCCGTTTACTATTACTATAGCTTCGCATATTTTTTAAATTCTTGTTCTTTTCCAAATACTGTTAAATGAAAGGCTTTGTGGAGTGAGGAAAACTAAAATAGCCTAGCTATATTTACAGTGTTTATTATAATCTTTGTAAACATTTCGAGTCGGCACTAGGCCCATGTCTGAATTAAATAAATTTCGACTGTTAAACTGGTTGTATTAATCGGTCAAAATTATGAACGGTTGGTTAACAGTTAACCAGTTAAAATGAACATCCCTATGACAGTTACATTATCTTCCAAATTTAAATGTAGGGCTACACGATTAATCACATGTGATTGTCATGCACGTCTCATCAGTAGAGCTGGTTCTGTGTTAATACAGTTTAATAGGGCTGCACCATTAATCACATGTGATTGTCATGCGTGTAGTTTTTCAGTGAACTACGACTACATATATTAAGTTCGGCTCCATTTGAAAGTAGGTGATGGACATTTACTGCTAATCACAGAACCAGCTTTACTGATGAGACACGCATGACATTCACATGTGATTAATCATGCAGCCCTATTTAAATGTATTAATAATACCACAAGATATTAAAATATTAAACAAATTAAAAAATTAAAATACAGGAACTGCATGTAACAGCCTATATTCGATTATATTCTATAACTATTCGATTTTTCTAGTTTCTTAATATGCATTTTCCCAAAAAGACTAAGCTTGGAAATTTCCAATTTATTATTTCATAATTTTTCATAACCTTATGAAACCTAATAACATCTTTTATACCCTTATATTCCTACTTAAAAATATTAAATCAAAAACTGAAATCAAACTTCACAGTAAATAACCACAAATAAAATGTTAATCTTCGTTACATACCGAAAGAACAAATACTCTCACCTGTACTCTTGGCGCCATCGTTTTAATCTCGGCCACTGTCCTTTTCACCACACCTGGAGCGATTTTAAAAGAAAATATGAAATCTTTCACCACACTTAAGTCAGTGAATCTGCCACACTGGATATCGAAATCTCCGCCCTCTGAAACTATTGAAATACTCAAGTAGTTTTTACTTTAGCCAATGTAAAATTAATAAAACATTATTTGAATACTTGCGCATTTCTTGATCCCTTTAATTTAACAGGGCTTCTGTTTTTTTTCAGCTTGGAGAAACATAGATCGTTTGTCGACAGAAAAGACTGTGACCCTGCAGTACTTGTCTTGAGTAGTTTGCAAAAGCGCATTAAAAATTTTGGACCTATTTCTGGTTGCTGTCTGTACACAACTGACACTGTCCCACAACCCACAAAAAGAATCGTTACCATCATATTCTTTTTTTTCCATTCATTTTTTTTCCTTTCATGGTTGTTTCGCTGGCGACGCCATGATTCATTCAGCTTCACAAAACTCGTGTGATAAAACTCCTGTTCTTTACACGTGCCAACTTAAATATAATCGGATAAAGCCAAAATGAAACAAAATGTCCCCCCCACCAATTTTGAAACACTATTTATCTTAAATTGAACGTCATTACATTCACCTAATGTCAATCATTGCTTTATTAGCTACCCATCCTTTAAATTACATGAGCCTTAATAACCAAATCATGCATGATCAGTGTAACTCTTTTAAATTAATTTTGTAACACGGATTAAACACTAATTTAGAATAGAACCCTGAAAATTGGTTTAAAAAATAAACATAAACATTTTAAGATAAGTTGACATAAAAGCCTGTAAATCCTAAAAGAAAGCCTAACAACTTTTCAAAACTATGTAAAATGATGTATAATTTCCTTCTAAACAAGCATGGAAAATTTTTGGAAAGAGATTGGGAACAAAAAGAGATTGGGTAAAAAATAATAGTTATAAAGGTTAAAACACAGTGTTGCATTAGAAATTTACATTTATAACCACAAGATGACAGTGGGAGACCACTAATGGGCTCATTCAGCTAACTTAAACAGTACTGTTCAAAGGTTTTATGGATTCATGCTTAAACATTATGAAATCACTCTTACAACATTTTAAATCTCATTGAGTGAAAGTTAACAATTTTGTTCATACAGACATATCAGTTTTTACAATTTTGTCAGATTATGATTACAGTGAAACCTGAAAATGACATCTAAACTATTAAATAAAAAAGACTTGCAATAAGTTTTGTATCACCTATCACTTCAAATATCTATATCTGGAACTAAATCTGTGTGCATGTATATCTGCATGTGTGTGTGTGTCTTTGTGTGTATGCAGTATTGGGGAGTAACAGGTAACAGCGTTACGTAATTTAATTACAAAATAAATTTAACTGTAAACAGTTACAATTACTAAGAAAAAATGAGTAATTAAACTACAGTTAATTTTAAAGATTACAAATGGGATTACATTTGAATATTTACACACATCCACATACAGATTTAATTGATTTCTTTCCCAATTATAAATAACAACGACAAGAATAATAATAATTATATTTTTTCTTAAACAGTCATAAGATCAGAAATCTGATCAGATGAATGTGTAATATGGCACATTTGATTTACTTTAATATCAGTAAGATTTGGTACAGGTCCTAAATAATCTCAAGATATGAGATTTATAATCCATTATAAATTAAGTGGATTTAAAATGGTGTTCATTGGGTGTTATAAATAATCATACTCATAAAAGTTACAACCACAAATAAGTATGTTTTGTAATGTATTATGGCCATGAGAAGAATGCTGTAACGGTCACGTTCATGTGATGTTTGAGGTAGAACTGATAGGTGAGAAGAGGAGTTACCCGCTCTACCGATCTCTGAGGTTGATATTTTCTTTTGTGACCAGAGTTAGATGTTTGAACACTTCTTTTCTTTTCCTCATTTGACTCCCCATGTATGCGGATGAGTGTGTGATGTTTAAGTACTACTTTTATTAAACTCGGGAAAGTTACGACGTCATCCCTCGTGCATTTTCTTTTCTCTACTCCTTCTCTCCGAGCATGTTACAATGCCATTGTGACAAACAGCAATCTCCAATCCCTCCTCATCCAGTTTGCTGCTTAATTTCTTTCAGATTCTTTTGCTGTTGTCCAGTGTGTTGTTCCACACACTCCTCTTCCTGAAACCTTAATAATATAAATTATATAAATTTGAAAAACCTCAAGAGATTAGGGTTAGGGTTAGGGCTAGTTAAACACGCCTGAACCAGCTAATCAAAGTCTTGTTTGGTCTTGAAACCTCAAGGCAGGTGTGTAAGTGGAGTTTAACTCTGCAGGACACAGTGCTGTGACCCCTGCTATAGTTCATATGTAAGTAAGGAAACCAAAATAAAGTAAACTGTGACATAATTATACCCAAAAATACTTCATACAGTGGACTACCAGCTGCCTGTCAGACTCCTGTGGACGGAGGTAAAGGCTGCACAGAGCCAAAGACAAGGGAATCTTATGATGATGATGGACCGCACCTTCAGGTTTATTATAACTTTAAAAACAGCACTGACACTCTCACAAACACTGGAAAATCTCGGATCAAACCTAAATGAGCACATGAGAGAACACAAACTATAATATTAATAATGAAAGACACTAAATAGACATTACAAATGAATTACTTAAATTCACATTATTTATGTTCATTCTGATGAAATAGCTGCAAGTGCTAAATTACTACTCATACATACTCATTTATTTGAGGAATTAAAATGATGGGGTAATGCGGGGGTGTTTTACTTACTCAAAACAATCATACTAAAAATACATTTGAACATGTTCAGTTGTAATGTTACTCTGAGCATTCAGTGGCTGCTATTTGCATTTGTTAAACATCACAATAAACTAAATCAGTATTAGAATATATGATTATTAAAGCTGGATGACTTCTCTGATATAGACACTAACGCTCCTCCCTGTGTGCTTGAACATGGGGAAACTTTGAGTTCAACCAGTGAGTCGGGACATCACAGAGCAGCCTGGACTCTGTAAACACCAACTGGAGATAGTTTTAACAAATCCTGGAAGGAGTGCAGTTCCTCTGTATTGTTCCTCAGAGACTTCACGTTCCTCAAATTCATTTTTGGCAGCAGTGGTTTATTTATCATGGCATTTGTCAAAATGTCAAGGCAAATTTGATTTCTCAACTCATGGCCCCTTTAACATCATTGTTATTTCAGTAACATACTACAGAATAATCTTTTGAGTAACTCAAAAATGGCATTAAGAAATAAAGTTTTTATATGTGGCCAAAATCTTTGCAAAAACATACAAAAAGAGGAAAAAACTGACTGAAAAAAACATCTTGTGATTCATATCTTTATCTTCCTAAAGAGGAGCTAGAAGAATGACAGAAACACTTAAACACTGTTCATCAACTAGTCTTTTATTTGTTAACTGCCAACTTTTTTACAGATTTACAGAGGCTCATTCAGCTATAAACACCTACAACCATCTTGGATCTAGAACTTTATAGGGCTTTATATTAACCCTCTGGAGTCTAAGGGTATTTTTGGGGCCTGGAGAAGTTTTGTCATGCCCTGACATTTGTGCTTTTTTCAGTTTCTTATAAATGTCTAAATGGGTAAAGTCTAATATAAACTTGAATTGAATTGAGCTGGATAATGACTCGTGTCTGATCTTTGTGGTTTTTCACTGAATCACACACATCCTCTATCTGAATGCAAGTATAACTGCTCTAAAAAGACCGGTTGCTTTGTGCTCAGCTTCTTTTGTGGCACTCGCTCCTTCCTCACTGGTCAATGTCGGGCTGCTTCCCAGGAAGTGCAGATTTATATCAGAAAATGATCGCTCTGCTTCCTGTCGTGACTCCTCAACTAAATGCCAGTATATTTTCCTCCATTCTTTTTTAGTGAGCCGTTTGTTCTGCTGTTTGTACTGTTTCACTTTGTCATCCAGTTTCTGCTTCTGAATCTTCTGAATGCATTTCTCTGTTTCATCAAACATATCACTAGTAAAGTGTGTCCCTCCATTTTCTTCCATCATGGCCTCTATTTTCCTGATCAGATCTTTGAACTGTGGGAAACCAGCAGAAGAATCGGTTTCCACAGCTCTGCACAAGTTCTTGAAGAGCTGGATCACCTCTCTGTAGATACTGCTCAATGGTTTCATTTTGCTTCTCTAACTGATCTTTATAAGTGAAGAGGATCATGGTGTATTTTAGTATCTGTTCTCCAAACACTTCTTTGAGATGTTGTACTGTATTCTTCTCCTCCTCAGTGAATCGACCCACTCTAATGATGATAATAAAAGCATGAGGTCCAGGAGAGGCGAATGTTACACACTTCACTATTTCTCTTTGAACCTGCGGTTCACTGAGTTCAGTATCATAGAGTCCAGGAGTGTCAATCACTGATATTTCTTTACCCATCCTCACGGTAGTTTCTGACTGACACTGTTTGGTCTGCGAGGTTGAAGCGGCTGAAGAATCAAACACATTTCTGCCGATGATAGTGTTTTCCAGTGGCACTTTTCCCACATCCAGTTTTTCCCAGAAGAACCAGCCTGATCTGGTCTTTCCTCTCAGTCTCAGTAATCTGTTGAATCTCATCTGGACTTTTTGCTGGAGACTCTCCTGAAACTACAGATCAAGTCAAATCAGCAATAAAACACACTCCAGGGACACAAATCACCATAAGCCTGTATTACTGAAGTCATAAACAATGTAAATATTTATACATAATGTACAATTGACACGTGGACCTCTTTTGCTGCCACTCCTTTTCATCTGTTGCATGGTATATTTCCCTCGGTTCTTCAGCATCATTTCTTCAATTTTCTGTACTAATTGTTCGACTTGACCTTCTACATGCTTCTTGTTATTGAAACAGTGAAACTTTCCTCCACATTCATTCACCAGTTGCAGGAGATCCTCATGATCTTTGCTTTGTAGATATTCCTCAATGGTCTGTGGTTCATCCAGATCCTCCAGTTCATCTCCACGAGTGAAAACGACCATCATGTATTTCTGTACTTCAGGACCAAGTAGATCTTTAATATACTCCAGGATCTCTTCCTCACTTTGCACAGGTTGCTCTAGAGGAACGGTGAGCAGAACTGCACTGAGACCTGCTGAACATCGAGAGACCAGCTACTCTTTCAGTTCCTCCTTCTTCTCATCAGACAGTTCTGGATCCAGAAGATCTGGAGAATTAATCACATGCACTTGCTTCTCTCCAATCTGTGTTTTACCCTCACACATTTCAGTTTCATGCTTCTTAACTTTAAACCTCTTTTCTCCCAGTATGGTGTTCCCAGATGAGCTTTGGCCAGATCCATATCTGCCAATCAGAAGAATCCGGATCTCTGGATCAACTGGACTGTAGCAGATCTCTGAATTAAATGTATGGAATAAGATCAGAATCAGGTCAAGCTATTGTTCTTTTTACCACAGGCCAACAGTAAGAAAAGAACAAAACACTCATTCTAATATATATATTATATTATATTATATATATATTAGAATGATATATATAACAAAACAAAGCAGTTTGTGATATCCGGTTCGCGAACAAATCATCATATATATATATATATATATATATATATATATATATATATATGATGATTTCACAAACTGCTTTGTTTTGAACTCTCTCACAACAGACACGGAAGAGAAGACAATGCTGAATAAAGTCGTAGTTTTTGCTATTTTTGGACCAAAATGTATTTTCGATGCTTCAGAACGGACCCTCTGATGTCACATGGACTACTTTGAAGATGTTTTTCTTACCTTTCTGGACATGGACAGTAGACCATACACACAGCTTCAATGGAGGGACTGAGAGCTCTCGGACTAAATCTAAAATATCTTAAACTGTGTTCAGAAGATGGTTTGGAACGACATGAGGGTGAGTTATTAATGACATAATTTTTATATTTGGCTGAACTAACGCTTTAAGTAGTTTAAGTCTTTGGTTCTTTTAATTGTGATGACTTTGGCTCACATTTAACACAAGCCCACCAATTCACGATCTCAACAAATTAGAATACTTCATAAGACCATTAAAACACATTTCTATTGAATTGTTGGCCTTCTGGAAAGTATGTTCCTGAGTCATGAACATGATTTCTAGAACTGCTCTGAGTCAGTTCATGAGAATTTGACCGTCATATCATATTCACACAGAACTTCAAAGTTATTCACAACAACCCGTATTAGTATTACATATTTACCTTTGGGTTTTTTCAGCTGACCTAAACTGAGATAAAAATAATACGTTGGACCAACTTTAACAAATACTTGATTTGTTACAGCCAAATTTATAAGTTATATTCATAATAACATATATTCATTCAATATATAGACTAAACATAACATTTGTATTTTTTTATATATATACACACATGCGTGTGCAGTAGCATAACTTAGTAATGACAGGCGCCAGTGCAGGCTATTACAATGGTTTCACGGTTATGAAGCACATACAAACACACGCTCGTGTCTAAGGGAACCCACATAAGCAAATTTTGTGCCTAACCTACTTAATTTAGACCAACTAAAATCATTATCTTATCTGTTTCTTATATTAATTTGAATAGTTCTCTTTTTGAGCGTCTCTCTCCAAAACACGCACACACGCAGAAAGCAAAGCAACCACATTCTTCAAGGCAAAAGAGTCCGACCCCACCACTTTTTGTGACATCATGTGGCCGGCACGGTTAGATGTACCTAAAAGAAGGAAACACCTGTCTGATCTGTCACTGGAATGTGTTTTGGTGAGTGCTCGTTGCAGCTGTTATCAGTTCTCTCTTAGAGCTTGTGCATATTGTGCAGTCTTCACACAGACAATCGAGTGCTTCGTTCTGGTAAAAGCACAAAACAAAATGCACACAAACGTGTCCTTGCTCTTGATATACAATCAATGATGAACTTTGGTATTAATGAAGGGGGGAAGAAAACTATAAAAGGGTGGATTGGAACCCAGAACTTCAGAAATGCTTGACAAAATTTTACCACTAGACCATTAAATCACACAAGTAATTAATGCAAATGTATATTGGGTCAAAGACGTTAAGATGTCCGCATCAAAAGAAATGTATAAAAGTGATTTTGTGTCTATAGAAAGCACATTAAATGTAAGTAAAATGTCTACTTTTAAGGTTTCAAATAAGTTTTTGGAGAATAAAATGTCGAAATTTGGTTGAAATAATGTTACATTGTCATTCAGTGTAACACAATATTTATGCAAAAATTCAAACAACATGCTTATTCTGATGTGTACATATTAATATATATAAAAGAATAATGGAGCATACTAAATTTTATTGTGTTTCAAATTAGTAAAAAAAAATTATTACTGACAAATAGGCAAAACCTAGGAGGCAAATGTTAAAAATGTAAAATTACAACTCATTAATATTTGGAGTGAAAGTAATTAATCTTTTAATATGTCATATATAGATTTTTGTTGTAAATATACCTGATAAGCTTGTTACACTGAATGACATTTTACTGGGTGTCTTCTGTAAATCAGGGCAAAATGCTCAGAAAAACAAAAACAAAATTGCAAATAAATAAAACAGAAAACTTTTTGCTTTTTTTTTTGTAGAGGGTGGGACTACAACAGTTTAAAGCAGTATTACACTTTTTTTATGCTTAAACACTTTTTCGACTTTGACCCATATATTTATTCACTGCTGTGAAGACTCCTGGCATTAATTATACTGTATTATTTAAGGTCCTGTTCTTCGTGATCCCATGTTTTAAACTTTAGTTGGTGTGTAATGTTGTTGTTAGAGTATTTGACCAGTTTGTACTACATCCCTATAGTTCCTGCAGTAATGACGTCACTAAAACAGTTTTTTGACTAACCTGGGCCCACAGGAATACACAAAAAGGGGGGCGTGGCCTTGTTGCGCTCCGACGGAGAAGAAGGAATAGCTGCGTTTGTGTTTGTTGCCATGTCGTTGAAACGCTGTTATTTTCATCTCTGAGTCCAATCATCTTTGTTTGGGCTTCCCAGGGACGCTGTACTTGGAGATTAATGGTTACAATTACAATTTATGTTTAACTCAATTCCCTAAAAATTAAAATCCATATGTGAAACTATGTGCAGCACATTTTGCTGAGGACAGCTTCCTCAATCTCAATCAGTTTAAAGTCGTGCATTATTTTGTATTTGGACAGATTTGTTACGTGACAGCATTAATGAAAGTTTCTTAAGGGTCAATATCATGTTATCTGCATCTCCTGCGCTCTATCAAGCCAGTCTTATAATAGCAGTCATCACTCAAAATAATGCACAACTCTATTATCTGTATAGTGTGTAAGACTCTAATACAATTACAAAGTAATACTTTTATGACAAATAAATATTTCAGTGAGTAAAACTGGCTGTGTCTATTGTAGGCTGTTATGGACTACACATCATTTTTATATTATTTTTAAATAATTTTTTTAATGATTATTATTTTAAATTATTGTCCCTGGATCAGTACGATACTCTTGTAATAAAGTAGCAGTGGTAGCAGACATATTTGAGTATCAGTTCTGGTTGAAAAGAAGCGATCTAATCCTGTTTACATGAAATAAGCTGCTCCCGAGCAGGTTTAAGCTTATGGACCTGTTGCTATGACAGCAGCTCCAGGATGAGCTTCGAAGAACCAAACGATCCAAGATCACGCCAAATCATCAACAATCAAATCCAGCTAACTGAGTTAGCGACGTACAAAGAACAGGCTCCAGGTCTATCGTGATGTCTACTGCATGTTATAAGTACAACTTTACCGGGTTGTTGTGTACAGATCATTGTGTATTACTTATCTGTTGTGTTGTTTAGAATAATTACCCAATCTGTGTCTTGAATTTCTTGTCCTTCGTTATGTTAATGGCCGCTGGTGGTGTTCATTTGAGTTATATTGCACACATTGTCTGGATGTTCATTTTTTTTTCATGTGAAAGTAACCTCATGGACAAAAATTTTACACTATAATGCATAATTTTTTTAACTAAATGTAGTAAACAGTTGTGCAGACAACGTGAAGGATTGATCTAAGGTTAAATAGTTAGGCCTACATTGAATATTGCTGTTGAACCCTGTGTTCTTCAGAAAAAGACCCTTTTTGAACCTTGAAGAACACATGTATGATTGTAAGGAGTTTTACACAGTTTTAGAAATTGAATTAAATAGTGTTTTATTGCAGGGTAAAATTGGAAATAGATCTTTAAATAAGTTACAACAATATACTATAAATCACTGAACAAAACTTTGTATAGGAACATGAAATGAAAGTGTAACAATTATAGTGACTGAACAAAAGTTTGTATATGAACATGCAAAATATGATTTTGATTAGAATATACTTATTTTTCATAAGTATATTCTAATATACTTATGAAAGAAAAATAAAAACATGATCATGAATTAGACTTTTTGTTGTTGTCTATGTTGTGTGAAGCTTAAAGGGATAGGTTATGTCATGATATGATATGTCATGGTTAGTCAAGGGGTCGTGCTTGTCATGGATCTATGGTTTCAGGTGCAGCAGGCCTTTTTTCTCCTGGGTTTGTTTTTATGGATGTCAAAGGAAATGAGACTGCTTCTGTTATTGAGCAAAGCTCTTGCTCAAGCTCAGGTGTCTCTTCTGAGGTGAGTTCAGTTTCACAAATTGCTTTCTTGATTTCCTCTATATGGTTATCATTTGTGTAATTAACACTCACAGGCCCACAAGTGAGAAGATACTCCTCTATGTCCTGTGCATCAAGAAAGGTCTTGTCTTTTTCTTTGTGAATAAACTTTGTCAGGACAGCATTTGGGATGGCTAGTGACAGCTCATCCTCTCCCATTGTAAAGATCAGTGCTTCATTACACTTTGTAATTTGGTGCACCTGTGGAAATTCTCTTTAATGTTGATTGACTGCTGTGTCCTGTGACACTTGGGACACAGTTTTTTAATCGTGATTGTGCTGCCTTCAACTGTTTGTGTTAGTGTGTTTGTTAGAGTTTCAAAATCGTTTGTGTTTGATGTGTTGGGCAATGTGATCGTTGTGCTGCTGTGCATTATGGTGGTGTTCCGGGTGGTTGTCAATGTGGTTTTGCCATTAAATTATCTGGTTGACAAATTTGTGAACATGTACGTTTTACCCAATTGTACAAGGTCAATTTGACCATCCCACAAGGAGAGTTGAATTGTCCCCGTTTGGTCTCCTATTTGGCAGGACTTGACTTCACTTTCGGAGTCCCGAACGGTGACCATGGTGCTTGCCCCATCAATGTTGCAAACTGTTGCTAGGAGTTTCAAGATCTGTAAAGAAGATTAAATGGTTAATAAAATATATTTATTTTTTTACATAAAATGATTTACATAACATGATTTAAGCAAAGCTAATGTTTTAACTTTTTATTTATTGTTTACATTTTTTTATTTAAATGTTTCAAACATCTTTTGACTTGGGGAATAAAGTTGTAAATATTTTAAAAATATTTTAACATTTGGCAAAGCTAATAGCTTACTTTTACTTATTTTATGTGTTCTGTTGGTATTTTCTTTTACCGTAGTTTTGTAAAGCACTTTGTGTATGTCAATATACTTACCGATTGGTGATTTGTCATGTTTATTATTTAAGCTACTTTTAGCTGTGTGTCCTGAGGTGGTCTGTATGTGAAGTCGACTCCAGTTGTGACGTCTATAGATGTTTTTTCTCGTGCACTGTATGTCATAATCATCTTTGAAACCTGAAATGCCGAATATGTAGATACTTCAGTTCATATGGAAACTATAAGAAAACAGGTAGCCTAGTCCACTTTATATATTTATCTGTGGTTTAATAGCAGTGTGAAATATAGGCTAGATTTGAAGTATAGCCTAAGCCTAAATAAATAATTGGCTATAGGCAAAATGTGTTGAAAAAAAATGAAAAGAGGACTAAAGTCTAAGCAAAACACTAAGTCTCGAAGTCAATACCAATCTTTAGGAATTCATTTAATGAATAATTTTTCGGATTTTATTTCTTATTCACTTAAGACCGAATAATGCATCCGATTTCTTTTTCAACTCTCCACGTTAATTTAAAACATAACTGACTATCCCTAGACAAGCAGACGGATGCGCGAAAGATATCGGAGTTCGTGCTGTATCTGCCCACTCTGTGAGCGTGCGCACCTTTTTTATGTACGGAGTCTGCTGTTAGGCCCATAGTGTACTCCTGTGCTTCTACATTTGTTTAAAGTCTATTTAATGTTTAACAAGCAAGACAAAAAAAGTGGGAATGATAACTTTTCATTATTTTGACGAGTGCTGAAGTGGTTTTAAGGAAATTTTTATAGCTTTAAAAAATACGCATTTCTTATAACTTGTGTATGACTATATTTAGTTAAACAATTACATTTGTACTATTTTGTATAAATGTGTAATAGTTTATAGAATACAATATCACACTGATAAAAACAATATATAAATAAAGCAGCCCTATAGGCCTATAATATATATTTTTCCAATTAAGTTGTACTCTCCAATTGTTTTTCTTGCATTGTTCAGTTTGACGGGAGTCTTGTTCTATTGAGCTGTAACAATGCTGTTGTATTTTTCTGGAGTGAAAAATACGGCTTGGTGGTATTCCGGTCTTGCTGTTTGGACAGTAACATTGAAATAATGCATATTTTTTCTGGAGGTTTTTATCGGAGAGACTCCATGAAAGTACCCCACTCTCATTCTCGCTGACGTCTGTCTTCTTTTCCATTTTCTTGAAATTTCTGAAGAAGTTTTATTTTACTTCTGCTTACTTCTATCCGTGGGAGGTCTTGAGCGCAGCTAAAGCTGTATTTGAAAATAGTGGGTTTTATATTCGTATTTTTCAAATTGAGATGGGCGTATTCAACTGCTTGTTTCTGATTGGTTGAAAACCAGTTAGTAGTTTTTGTACACAAAATGTAGCCTATCACATTAAGACTACGTTAATTTGAATTTGTTTTGCATAATTTTGCGATCGAAGTTTAAACTAGAAAAAAAAGTTCGAGATAAATTAAGTTGGCTTGAGAAAGCCTGACCAGAAATTTTGAAGAAGTTTAAAGAAGTTAGAAGTTTATAGTTTAAAGTTAGATTGATAGATTAGTTGAAAGAAAGAAATATATATTAGTTAGAAAGAATGACAGATAGATTAGTTAGAAAGAATTATATATGTAATGAATTCAACTTCCTAATCATCTGCAAGAAGGAGGCGGGAACCGGCGCACAATCAAAATGAAACTTTAATAATTCCAAATAAACATAAAACAGCGCACCAGCCCCTCACAGACGACTGGTGCGCATAAATAAAAAGCAAACACAACTAAAAACCCAGGCCAGGGGCCTCATTTATAAAACTTTGCGTAGGATTTGCGTCAGAAGTGGCGTACGGATGAAACATAGGACGTGCGTACGCACAGAAATATTCGGATTTATAAAACCGTGCGCACGCACATCCTATGGATTTTTCCCTTAATAAATCACAATCAATTCTAAATGTAGCGCAGCTTTTGCGGCTTCATGACACGCCCATAGTTGCCCATAAATAGTCCGTGAAATGCCCACAAGTTAATATTCATTGATTGCAAAATCATGGCAAACACAGAGAGGAAATCAAAAAAACGTAACTTCACTCAATGTGAAGTAGAAGTTATCGTTGGCGAGGTGGAAAAGAGGAGAAAAATGTTGTTTGGAGGGCACAGTGTGGGCATTACTAATGCCAAAAAGGCACTTGAGTGGCAAACGGTGGCAGACGCCGTAAATGCTGTAGCCTCAACCTCGGACCGTGCCCGAAATAAAAAAGAAATGGTCGGACATCAAAGTCGAGGCAAAAAAACGTCTTGCGCTCCATCGCCAGAGTGTGTCTGCCACGGGTGGGGGAAAGGGGACACCGGAGCTGTCCCCTCTTGATGAGAGACTGGCGGCAATTATTGGGGAATCCCTTTTAAGTGGAGTGGTGACTGAGGCGGAGGGGGACACTGACGCGCCAGATGCAACGGGTGACACAGGTAAGAGAAATAAGTAAAATGAATGCAGTCAAGTCACATGTATGCAGGCTACACAATTACAGTTTATTAATATAGAACAATTTTATTTCAGTTGCTGGGTGTTCCAGCGGGGCCAGTGGTTACGATGCTGCAGCTGAGCAGCCGTCTGGACCCAGCGTCTCCACGGCACGCGGCTCTCAACCCTCCAGCAGTGGACGTGTCCTCACCGATGCAGTCCTTGAAATGCAGAGGGAAGTCATTAGTTCAATCAGAGAGGTGGCCAAAGAGTTGGGTGAAATCAAGACTGCCCTGACTGAAAAAAAACTGCACGATGAGGGAATTCTTGAATAAATAATGTTTTCCACACCTTTTGTTGTTCTTTACAAGCGACGCATCACTTCCAAACGCTGGCGCACAGCAGCAGCATTTGGCTCAAATGCGTGGGGATGGGGTTCAGTGTCGGGGCCAACACAGCAATCGGCACCAGGGGGTAGAGGTACGTTTTTAAGCTGTGCCACATTGTGTAGCACAGCACATGCCAGCACGATTTGGCACACCTTTTCAGGCGTGTACAATAACCTCCCTCCAGTGCAGTCGAGGCAGCGCCATCTGCCCTTAAACAGGCCGATGGTGCGCTCCACTATAGCGCGAGCTCGGCTGTGGCACATGTTGTAGTGCCTTTCCTCTGCACTATGTGGGTTGAGGAAAGGCGTAAGCAGCCACTGTTTGAGGGGATATCCACTGTCCCCTGCAAGGATAGTGAAAGGGTTAAGACATTGAAGCTTTCTTGTTTGCCTGTTCACCCGCCGTGTATGGAAACTTTATTGAATCATGGGACGAAGCTATTATGCCTTTTAACACGTCTGGCATTACCCGGCTAAGGGTCGGCTGAGATATTCTTGACCTGAAAAGTGCCAGTCGCCAGGAATCCTATTGTTGTTAGGACTTGAAGTGGGACTGGCACGGCGTGGTTCCTCCGAGTGCTCCTCTGTAACGCCGGGCCCAAAAGCCCGCAGAGGTCCAACAGGATGGCTCGAGGAAGTCGGAACCGGCTCATAAGCCACTCGTCCTTGTTTGCCAGCAAGTCTTCTTGCTGTCTAAAGATGCGTTCACTCCGAATTCTTCCATTTGCCACATCTTCTAAGAGCGCAAGATCAGCCATTGTGCGTCATTACGCATTGTGATGGGGCATTTTATTTCCATCCATTTAATTGCATCTGACAAGCTACGGATGTTGGTAATAATCGACGTGGAAATGGGAAATTGTTCAGCGCAAATGTAATTTCTTGTTGCTTTCTGAATGGTTGAGACATACGCCATACATTGTTTTATCAAAAATAAAACAAACTAAAGGCATATGCATGAATACCATAATTCCGTAGCTTATGAAGAAATGTTTTACTATGAAAACTACTTTTCCCAGTGGACAGTTAATACATCTATCTATATATCTCCTTAATTATCTATCTATCTGTCTATCTAATTGCAACTATATCTGCTCCGCCAGACGAGAATATCAGTTTTGTACATTATTTCGTTCTGTTAACTATATTATTTATGAGGATGAATTGCACAACATGCCAATATTGCAGAACATATTTCACTTTTCTTTTTGCAAATATGTGTTCATTTGAATTTCTGTTGTAATTTTCGTTAGATTTTTTTTGTTTGTTTCACTGCTGATCGATCAAACGGGTGTTCGTGTAGGCTGTTAATTGTAAGACTTGCTTTGTGAAGTCTTCATGTTATTTATGAGAGGCAGTATTGTCATTTTCACTTTCACTTTCACGTTTTTCTTCCATCTGCCGACGGTGTCGCCATTTCTTATTTCACCCGTTTTTGTGCGTACGCCTGGGTCAGAGCTTGCGTGAAGGAACGCACATTTTCCCGGGAAGTTTGCTTTTTATAAATATCAATTATTGCGTAGAGAGTGGCGTACGCCTTCTTTTGTGCGTACGCAACGTTTATAAATGAGGCCCCTGGTCCTCTCTCTTCCTTCACGGTCGTCGCTCCAGTTTTATATCCTTCCATCTCCTACGTGGGACTCGAGACCAGTGGTGGGTCGCAGGTGTAGCTCATCTCCAATCACTACACCTGGCCTCACTCCTCGTTACCACATCTCTCGGCCCCGCCCCACTCGTCACAATATAGATTAGTTCAAAAGAATGATAGATAGATTAGTTCGAAAGAATGATAGATTCGTTGGAAAGAATGATAGATAGATTAGTTAAAAAGAAAGAATGATAGATTAGTTAGAAATATAGGTTACTTAGAGATAGATAGATAGATAGATAGATAGAAGTTCGAAAGAAGATAGTTAGAAAGAACGATTGATTAATAATAATACATTTTATTTGTAATGCGCTTTTCTTAAACCCAAAGCGCTACAGTAATAAAGTAATAAATAAAATAAAACAAAACACCAAAAGCAATACAACAATTCATTAGAGAAAGACAGTCTTGAATAAATGTGACTTAATCAACTTTTTAAAATCACCCAACGTTGGTGCATTTCTGACGTGCAGAGGAAGTACATTCCATAGCTTAGGGGCTTTATATGAAAAGGCTCTTTCCCCCATGGTCTTTAGCTTACATGATGGCTGGTGAAGTGAAAGAGAGTTAGTAGAGCGAAGAGAGCGTGATGGAATATAAGGACTGATGAGATCACAAAGATACTCAGGTGCAGTCCCATGAAGTGCCTTGTATGTTAAAATAAGAATTTTAAAATCAATTCTCGCATTTACGGGAAGCCAGTGTAATTGTGAAAGAACCGGTGTAATGTGTTCACGAGGACAAGTACAAGTGAGCACACGAGCGGCAGAATTTTGTACATACTGAAGCTTGCTCAACGATTTAGCTGGAAGGCCAGAGAACAAGGCATTACAATAATCTAACCTAGTTGTTATGAAGGCACAGTGCGTACAGCAAGACCGCGTACAGGCAGGGACGTCTCGTGCACACTCATAGTGTCAGCAACAGATGACTTTAATGATGTGAGTTGGTTGATTAAGTAAATTAGCTCTGGTCAGGGTAATCAATATGTCTGTCTACTTTTTTTTTTTTTTTTTACAATCTATGGTCTACACCTGTTGATGAGCTAACATTAACATACACTGTTGCTAGGTAACTTCAGACCGTTAGTTAGCTATAACTAAACATTTAATGTTGCCTAGAACATTCTGTGTCCACTTTAAACAGCAGCGTTTTCATTTAAAAATTTCTTAAAGCATGTCTCGTTCTAGTGAACCAAGTATCTGAATTGTCTCACCTTGTGTGTTAAGAGTATTGTCGAACCCCTAGTGTCCGTGAGCATAATAAAGCTCAACATTTTTCAAGTGTATGACACAGCTTTCATTCTTTGGGTCAAGCATATATGTGACCAATCACGGAAAGTAGGGACACAAGTCGGTTCTGGGGCATTTTGAGTTATTCACAGATTCTGAAAGTGTAGTCTCCAAGCTTTCCAACGATGTGTAACACTTGGAAATCTGATAAGATTTGGAGAAGTTGTGGCCATTTGAAGGTAGGCACTCAAAAAAGCTCAAAAAGCAGAAAATAGCCTCTGAAGATTGTGCAGTTCTCACTGCTGCAAGTGACGATGGGGCTCATTTACATCTCATTTAGATAAGCCATACCCCCTGCATAGCAACGACAGACACAACGGGAAAAATCGGACCGCATACTATTAATAATAAAGGAGAATGTGCATTGTAAATGTCAGTTATTTATCTTTTTTGACTTTTATAAAAATGATTTAATGATTTAAAAATGATTTAAATGTTTTATCTTTTTATAAAAAATCTTTAATCTTTAAAATGTGGCCATCATTTTTAATGTTATTATTTTAATGTTTATGCAAACAAAAAGTACATATTGATGCTAATTTTATTTGTTATTTTCTGGTTTTCTACATAAAACTTGGTGAATTTACTTTTTTAACCCCTTTACGTGCAGGCATCGCCGACGGCCCCACGTGTGACATTGTTTACATAGATCGCTTGTTTATTACATGTTATCATGTAAAATAATCAAATTCGGTGAAATTTATCAAGTTGTGTGAAAGATATGAGAATACTGATTCAACATGTACAAGCATTATACAATCAAGATAACTTTACAGTAGTTTTTTGTTATTCTGTATGACCGTAAACAATTTCGCGAGACAACAAAGGGGGGGGGGGGGGGGGGGCTTGCCTTTTTGTTTCGTAGAATTGTAAGGTTTGGCAGTATGATGGTGACATCGACCTTTTTTCTAAGGGAAGAGTCCAGTACACGATTTCCATGGTAAATTTTTGTCCAAAAGCATGCAAACTGGTATAAAATTCGATATAACGTCTATTGTTTACATCCTGACATGCGCTATTCACGGGGGCGCTGTCCTGTTTATTTGACGAACTGTTCACATCTAGCGCTTTATTCAGTGACATATAACGTATCAATGTATTTAGTAGAGTGTCTGTAAATGAATGAGAACAACCCAGAAGATGTCCGATGAGAACAGGCCACATATATATGTATAAAAAAAAAAGTAAACAGGCGCTTGTAGTCACGTGTGATTATGCACGGGCAAACTTAAGTGAAAAAAAAAGTAGACCAACAGCAATGGCAAACTAATGTGTCGTCATCTAACGTTAGCCTATGCAATAACGGTTACGCTAATGTGTTCATTTGCGTAATTTCGCGTGTAATACATTGTTTTTTAGTGTGCGTAACAATTTGCTTCCTTGAAAAATAGTGCACGCCCTCTAGCGTGACGCAAATATAAGGGGCACACCTGCTGGTCACTAGCACTCGCACTGCTAGCATTCGCCAGCCATGGATCAGCGTCGTGCACAGAAGTTTTTTTCTCCTGCTGCTGCATTGGAAGAAATTTTGCGTAGCAGTGATGAAGGAGAAGTGGATTTTTCCGAAGAAAGTGTTGTATCCAGCGCCGACACGGAAGAAGAAGATATGTTTTTGGAAGGTCTTGATCCTGATTTAGATCGGTAAGTCTCTAAACATTTTAGCTTTTTTTTTTCTTTACGTTGGTTTCTAGTTTTCAGTTTCTCAACTTGTTCATCTTACGAATACATCAAAGTACTACGAGATCCATATTCTATTGCCGAGTTAGAAACAAACTGTATACAATGTAACGTTACTTGACCATATTACTTCTATGTATGTTGAGTTATGTATGTCGAAAACAAGACAAAGTTCAGACATAACTTGTCTGGCGAAAAATATGCAATAATATGTGTCATTTTCGGTTTGTGAGATTTATCAGTTTTGTTCGGTATATTTATAATTCTTATTGTCTAATTCAACAGTGTGGAAACTTCAGATGAAGAGAGGACACAAGATGCATCTGAACAACAGGCAAAGCGTCCTTGTCTGGCTGCAGCATCTTCAGCTTCTTCCAGGGGAAAAGGAAAAAAAGGGAGACAACAACAGACCAGTACTTGGTAAGCAAATAATGTGAATCAAGTTTTTTTTTCTGAGAACAAGATAATGTAGTTGGTGCATCATTATTGTCTGATTGGACTCATGGTCATTAGCTGATGGTGTAAAAGTTCAGTAAGGGCATCCACAGGGTTGGTATGGCTGTATATTGCTGTAAGTAATTATTTGAAAACTGAATAGAAGATTTCAAGATTGTGTAAATGTGCCATCAGGGCATCCACAGGGTTGGTATGGCTTTATATTGTTGTAAGTAATTATTTGAAAACTGAATGGAAGATTTCAAGATTGTGTAAATGTGCCATCAGGGCATCCACAGGGTTGGTATGGCTTTATATTGCTGTAAGTAATTATTTGAAAATTGAATAGAAGATTTCAAGATTGTGTAAATGTGCCATCAGGGCATCCACAGGGTTGGTATGGCTTTATATTGTTGTAAGTAATTATTTGAAAACTGAATAGAAGATTTCAAGATTGTGTAAATGTGCCATCAGGGCATCCACAGGGTTGGTATGGCTTTATATTGTTGTAAGTAATTATTTGAAAACTGAATGGAAGATTTCAAGATTGTGTAAATGTGCCATCAGGGCATCCACAGGGTTGGTATGGCTTTATATTGCTGTAAGTAATTATTTGAAAATTGAATAGAAGATTTCAAGATTGTGTAAATGTGCCATCAGGGCATCCACAGGGTTGGTATGGCTTTATATTGCTGTAAGTAATTATTTGAAAACTGAATAGAAGATTTCAAGATCGTGTAAATGTGCCATCAGGGCATCCACAGGGTTGGTATGGCTTTATATTGTTGTAAGTAATTATTTGAAAACTGAATAGAAGATTTCAAGATTGTGTAAATGTGCCATCAGGGCATCCACAGGGTTGGTATGGCTTTATATTGCTGTAAGTAATTATTTGAAAATTGAATAGAAGATTTCAAGATTGTGTAAATGTGCCATCAGGGTAACAATAGGGTTGGTATGGCTTTATATTGCTGTAAGTAATTTGTTTGAAAATTGAATAGAAGATTTCAAGATTGTGTAAATGTGCCATCAGGGTAACAATAGGGTTGGTATGGCTGTATATTGCTGTATGTAAATAATCCTTGAAATCTGAATAGAAAATGTGTAAATGTGCTACCAGGCCAACAACAGGGTGGGTATGAAGGCACACTGCTTTGTAAATGATAACTTTTATTACAGGTTTGAAAAAGCAAAAATATATATACTTTGTGTAACATTATCAGTTGTGTTGGGTGCATTTCTAATCCTTTTGTGTATTTCAACAGTGATGGAATGTCAGATGATGACTGGGCGCCCCATACCTCTGGACAGCAGGCAAAGCGTCCTTGTCTTGCTGCAGCATCTTCAGCTGCCTTCAGAAATTCAAGGGGAAGAGGAAGGAAAGGAAGACGGAGACAACCCTCTCCTGACAATTTGCACAGTACTTTATGGTAAGCATATTATGTGATTAGCATGGCCCTTGTATATATCTGTATGTAAATGCTGTTTCAGTTTGAAAAAGCATGGTCTTATTTTAGGTGTATGATTATCAGTTGAGTTGGGTGTATTTCTAATCTTTTAGTGTACTTCAACAGTGATGAAACCTCCGATGATGACTGGGAACCACAATCCACTGCAAAGCATCCTTGTCTGGCTTCAGGATCTTCAGCTGCCTCCAGAAGTTCAAGGGGAAGGGGAAGAGGAAGGGGAAGAGGAAGGAAAAGGAGACAGAGACAGCCCTCTCCTGAAAACGTTCCCAGTACTTTCTGGTAAGCATGTTATGTGATGATCATGGCTGTTGAGGAAAAAAAAAAGAATGCTGTTGGGCATCCATGATGTCTGTTTGCTCTCTGCTTTATTAGTTGGTAGTGTAAAATTTCAATAAGGGTAACAATATAGTGGGGATAGAGGTGGATGTCTGTACTTTGGACATAAACTGTTTATATATCTAAATTTCTGTTTCTGTTTATTCAATAGTGATGGGACTCCAGATTTACCCAGCTCTTCAGGGGTGGAATGGTGCAGTAACATGGACTGCACTGAACCTCCTGAGGTCATATTTCGGCCTCTTCACACTGTTGGAGCAAAGCTGATAAAAACTGCTTCGTACAGTCCCCTGCAGCTTTTCCAGCTTTTTTTCTCAAATTCATTGCTGGCGACCCTGCTGGCTAACTCGAATGCCTATGGGTCAATGCGCCATGTGGACAAGCCATGGAAAGACATAACCATGAAAGACATGATGTCATACCTGGCACTTGTTATTTACATGGGAATGGTGAGACTGGTTTCATTGTCGGATTACTGGAGAAAGTCGGACCTCTACACTCTACCCCTGCCATCTGGAATTATGTCCGGTAGACAGTTTTATCATATTTCCAGATCTATCCATCTGAGTGATCCGAAGACCGATGGAGAGAACGAGAAGAAGAAGGGATCACCAGCCTATGATCGACTCTGCAAAATAAAGCCCATGTATAATGTAATCAGAGAAGCAAGTAAGGCTTACTTCCATCCCAATCAGCAAATTTCTGTGGATGAAAGGATGGTGGCATCCAAAGCCAGATCAGGACTAAAACAATATATGAAAAGTAAACCCACCAGGTGGGGATATAAACTTTTTGTTCTGGCTGATTCACTTACCGGCTATACTTGGGACTTCTTTGTGTATGAGGGAAAGTCTGCAGCTAATGAAGTCACCGAAAATGGTATGAGTTATGATTCAGTCATGGCTCTGGTAAATGAGAAGGTGTTGGGAACTGGTTACAAGTTGTTTGTTGACAACTTTTATACAAGTCCAACCCTCTTCAAAGACCTCCTGAGCAAAAAGATTTATGCTTGTGGTACCATCCGACCAAACAGAAAAGGCTTCCCGAAAACCATTGTGAACAAGATGCCCAAGAAAGCACCTCGTGGCACCATACGCTGGCTAAGGGATGGCAGTCTGTTGTTTGTGGAGTGGAAGGACACAAGGGAAGTTCTGGTTGCCTCTACCTTTCATAAAGCCTTCACTGGTGAAACTGTGAAAAGAAGAGTGAAAGGGAGTGATGGTTCTTGGTCACTCTTGGATATCCCCATTCCAGCTGCTGTAAAGGACTACAATAGGTTAGTATTGTGCTATGTCATGTGTTGTGTGTTATGTTGTGATATGTAATTGTTTGGTTTTCTAAATGTATACTTTTTACTTCTATTTCCAGGTACATGGGGGGAGTGGATCACTCTGATGCACTTATTGGATATTACAACGTCCTTCACAAGACCAAAAAGTGGTATCGGACCTTCTTTTATCACTTTGTGGACATCGCAGTTGTGAATGCTTTCATTCTGCACCAGGATTTGGCAAGGTCTAAAAACCAGAGGCCAATGTCTCAGAAAGCGTTTCGTGAAACCTTGGTCTCAGAGATGGCAGGACTTCCCACCAAAAAGAAGGTGCCTGACACTCCTCCACGTCCTTCATGTGGGTGCCACAGTCCTGTGCACATCACCAAAGACAGCACTGCAGGTAGACGCAAATGCAAGGTGTGTCGTCAGAATTCTCCTGTGATGTGCCACAGCTGTAATGTAGCTTTCTGCTACCTGCCTAAAAGGAACTGCTTTCTGGAGTACCACTCCCACAATGAACGCCAATTGTGACTAAACACTCAGTTTGAGAGAGTACATTTACGTACAGGTGGATGAGTGGGCTGAAGAAACCATCTAATCCAGTGGTAATACTTTTTCCCCATGCGCACTGGACATTTCACCAGTCACACTGTCTCCCAGTCACCCAGACTCACTGCCTGTAAGTTGTTCTCCCTGAATGTCCCTCATATCCTGTCTTTTTAATTTTTTTATACTGATATATTCAAATTATGTCCACAGTGTGTGTAAAGCATTTATGTAAAGTATAGAGTTTTTACTTTATTTTTTATTTATATACCTTTTTTGTATATTTTCTTTTTTTGGGGTAATTGTTTATCGCTGTGTTTATTTGCTTATAACTAATTGTTCATAGATGTATACAAATTGTATGCACTTTTTTTTTTTAATAAAATTGATTTGTAAACTTTATTTGCTAAATAGTGTGTCTTTCTAAATCATTAAAAGACTGAAAGTCAACAAAGACTTGGTTACATCCCTTACATTAGCAAGTTACCAGGTGTCACTTTGGAGCGCTTTCCAAAAATGCACATACTTGCATTTTTCTAACCTTTTAAGAGAAAATAAATATACCAGATATATTATATAAATTGTTCTTTGTCATATTGGAATGATAGAATGTATGAAAATGATCGAACAGGCTTCTCACACTACACTGTAAAAGGGGGTTATCAAGTGTCCCTTTGGCGTCTCCAAGTGGCCTTTTTGGAAAGGTGCCTAGACATGCACCTAAATAAATGGTTATAAAAAATTCATTTTTGCTTGTATAACCTTCAAATTTAAAACATATGTTGATTAGACATATGGCTTTAGTTTGCTTGTGTATCCAGGCCCCTATGTATCGGAGTTTTGCCTTTTTCATTTCCAAAAACTATTATTATGAAAATTAAATTTTTTTTTTGTGTGTTTGAGCTTTTTTATCTCCCTATTTGTAAATGCTAGAGTAATTCTGAGTCTTTCATGGTAAACTGTCAAGTGTCAGCTTTCAAATGATACCTTGGTTTTGTGTGTAGTCCGGAGGATTTGTTCGCAGCAACCCTTTAATTGTGGGTATGTCATTTCTCAGTCCCTGGCCAAAAGTGGGGGTGACCGGTAAGGGGTTAACAGGATTCTGTGATAACCAATGAGCTAGCTAATCAATAGGTAGATATGGGAAGGTCTAAACATGGACTTAACATGAGATAACGTGTACGTGTTCTTAGAATGAACACAAAACGACAAACGTTGATGTTTATGGAAACTCACCCCATAAGAAACAGAAAAGTATCCTTGCAGATCCGAAGTTTGCACTGTGCGTCTGTTTGCCTCTAAATGTTACGGATTTTCCCCATTTCTCTGTCTTTATCCCCATCAAATGTTACTATCGATATAGCCTCTGATATCTTACGGTCCAACTCGTCTGACGCCAGTCCAATACATTCTTCCTCGTCGTCATCTTCGCTCAGTTGTAGATTAGGGATATTATACAGTCTTATTATGCCGCTTTCATCGTCGCTCAGATCGTCTTCAGAATCAGTGAGCACTTGTTTATAAGCATCCGGCTTGTCTTCAAGTACTTCAAAACATTTTCGGTGTAACGGCCACGGTTCAGCTCGTCTGCGTTCATCTTCATTGAATTTTGATATCAGCTAGAGCCGGCCAGAGTGCTGCATACTAACTAGCCACGCTTCCCTCGGAGGGTGGGGGCAATAACAAAACAAACAAAAGCCGGCTTATCCAGTATGGAAATACAGACAGACAATGAAATGCCCCTACTGCGTGCTAGAATCTCCGACAAACAAGCTGATTTCAACCTCAAAATGTACGCTTTTAACCCTTTCGAGTCGATTAACGCATATATGCGTTTTGAGTCATTTTCTCCTGATAACCTCGAAAAGAAATTAAATTACACTCTCAGTTTTAATCGTACAGATAAGAGCAATACTTCAATCGAATCTGTAAAGGGTCTACTTTTTTGGGATACATACATAATAACAAAAAACCTTTGTGCACTTATAAAATAAAGATAACAAACAAGGTGCGCTGTCTGCAGCCTTTGTCTGCGCTGATCGTCATGTACAAACATGTCATTAAAATAAACTGTAACTCCGTGAATACTCAACGAAGAGACATGAGAGAGATATCTATGGAAAGCCTGACATGTCTACTTTTAAACTAAACAAGTGCTGCCGAACACAAATATTCTGAGATAAAGTAATCCATATGAAAACAGATTCAAACAGAAGCGTGCGGCTTGAATACGCCCACACAGAAGAAAAAGCAGCCAGACTGTTCTTCAAGTTTTAATTTTATTTTACTGTTTGCTTCGCGATAAGAGGAATAAAACATAATTCACCCTCAAAAGATGTGATGTGGTTGAGGATTTGGATTTCCTCAGAAAAAAGAATGAAGCACTTTATTCAGCAGAGATCATAAACATGAGTAAGTCTCTTTTTATTTATTTGTACTAGTTTTCACATAACGTGTAAACATTTTACTAGTTAGACTTCAAAAAAATATGTTTGAAAGTCAGCTTTGATTGTTCCTAATAAACTGTTTAACTGCTCCCCCAAGTGGATATTAAATTATGTTGTGGGATAATTAAATATATTCTTAATAAACTACAAACATAAAATTATATACTTTTATTTTGTTCTCACATTCTTTCTTGTAACTCCTCCCTCTCAGTGTCACAGTTGAATCAGAGGCTCATTTTGCAGCTCATTATGCAGGCCTTTGTCTTCTCTGGTGTAAATTACAATGATATTCATGATAGTTGACGCCTACTCGCATATGACTTTACCAACAAAAAGTGTCTTAGAAAATTTAAATCAATATATTGTTTTCTGTGAGTGAGTAAACAAGATGATTTTCACATCATTCAGAAAGAAAAATTCTAGGCTACAATCTCCAGTTCTCAACAGTGCCGGGAACCAATGTTATGTATGTGTTTTATGGCCTTATTCAAGTGATTTAACATTTTTTAAACCACTAGTGTTTTTCACTAACCATGCATAACATTTTATTTTCTCAAAATTACAATCATGTACATGCATGCATTTCACATATTATTATAGCCCAGTTTGTGCTGATTACAGTGATGTTAGACTTTACCCATTTAGATATTTATAAGAAACTGAAAAAAAGCACAAATATCAGGGCATGACAAAACTTCTCCAGGCCCCAAAAATACCCTTAGACTCCAGAGTCTATGGAGCAAGCAGTGAAGCGGCTTCATACATTTCAGGTAAGTACCTTGTGTTACCACTCATTTCCTGTAGGTACAAGATATGTACCAGGGAAGTACATGCACTGTAAAAGGAAGTTACATTAAAATGAAACAAAGTTAAATGATTTCATTACATGTATGTAATATGTGTGTGACAAATAAAGAAACTTGAACCAATTTGTGTGGAACAGATCAACATTTATGCACCTGTCAAATCTCATTCAGTGTTATCTCATTATTTTTCCTAATGTCTCCATTAGTTCGTTAACACACCTGATTCATCAGCTCTATGATGGAAACTGTGATTAAACTCAACTGGATGTGAATGTCTGTTAATGCTTTTCTTACTCACAATATATGAAAGTAAACCAGTTATAAATGAAGCTGGTTGAAGCCCTCTGCATAACTGTGACACAAATACACATGTATTGATTATTTACTCGTGTGTAGTTTTTTTTGTTCAAATTTGAATCATAAACATTTATCTATTGAAACTGCCATTCAATATGAAATATCATCAGAGGTCAAAAACACTGGTTTCAAGCATGTTTGTATACAGGGAAATTATCATTTCAGAAGAATAAATCAAAGTTTGTCAGGTAAAATGTTTCATGGATGAAGATCTGCTGATCAGTTAAAGCAGTCTGTGATGCTGCACACAAACACATGAAATATCCCTCACACTGCCAGCAAAAAGAGAGATTTGGTCTGTCTGCGGTGACTCTTGTAGCGATTCAAGAGGATTCATGTTTTCTGACACCTATAAAAAAAAAAAAAAAAAAAAAAAAAAAAAACTCCAAGAGAACGACCAAAAATCACACTGAGCGTCGCAGAATAAAATCTCCAGATGCTCTCCTGAGAACCAGACTGAAAAACCTGATCAGCTGTCTGGACTTTTGATGTACCAGCAACAACCTGAACATTTCAGAAACTTTACAACATCACCTTGAACCTCATTTACATCAACACAATCCTCATAGTTTTATTTTCTCATTTATTTTCAGTGTCCTTCTGCAGTGAGTTGAAGTTCCTTTTTACACGAATACTTGAAGTATTTCACAGGGTTCTCAAGTCTCACACTTTGGCCGTAAGACTCATTAACTTCAGGAGAGGATAAGGCCAAAACAAACAAAACAAGCTAGCTGGAATTAATGACCTGTAACTATACTAACAAAGAAAAAGAAAACAAATACAGGTTTATACCCTAGCTCCCTTCCTATCCCAAAACAGGAGAAAACCGGGTTAAACAGAAATGGCATCCACCTCCCTACAGCTTCCAAATCAAAAATAACAAAACACAAATAGTCAAACATCAAAGTACCCGCTAAAAGAGATGTTGATAACAGCAGCTAAAAACTAACTAAAATAATGAAAAGTATGAACGAATTTCACAATAAAGAAAGAAAGAAAGAAAACTACTACAATACCCAAAGCAGAACACTAAGCAGCTCAACAACCACCAACGGCGACAACAGGCTGGGCAGAACACAGGCAACGCTCTGGAGAAAGCTCTAGGGGAACGTTCTCTCTTCTCTGGTAGCTGGAGCTCTGCTTTTATTCGGACTCTCTCTTGATTGGTAAGCAGGTACAGCTGGAAGCAATCAACTACCTGCCAGGCAGTTGGAGGAGAAATCATGAAAAACACAGAAACACATTAAAATACAAATCAATGAACACTTCGTCTCCGGACGTAAAAAACCTGAAAGTCAGTTTATTTTATTTGTATCTTTACTCTATTGTATTTATTTGTGATGTTGCTTGTAGTTAGAATATTCTTAATAATATGATAATATATATTTTTTTAAATTATAGTTTTTCCATAAACATAGCATATACAACTATACTGAAACCGTGACTCTAAAACCGTGAAACAAACTGAACTGTGAAAAAGTTGAACTGTTCCACCCTAATATTTAAATAATCATTTGGCATACAGAAGCTTTCATTCAAAGCGACTTAAAATAGATAAAATATATTTAAAAAATATATATTACAAATGTATATAATGATAGATGTTTTAAAAGAGCATCTTAATGACAAACTAGCACACTGTTTTACATATGAAGATTTTGGTATTTTTTTAGTGCCAATATTGACCAGAAACTGATTTTCTATTTCTAGCCTACAATATATAGCCTAGTGTACAATGCTTATTTATTTTGAAGGTGACGAAGGAAGCAACAGTAGCACTAGTGCTGTTAGTGCTCCTGCTGTTGAACAAGAGAGGGTGGAGAGTTCAGCTTTTGAGTCAGAGGAGGAACCTTCAGCTAAAGTTTAAGCTATAAGCAAAACTAAACATGCTGGCTATACTCTCAGAAAAATATGTGCTTTTATGATTTATTAGGTTATCAGTATAGGACTGTGATCATTGGGACATACAATTGATGGCTGCATAATTAATATAGACTATTGAAAGTTCTTATTTGATATTGCAGAGAAACTCAATGTGCAGAGTGAGAGAGAGGGGGATTCAGGGAAAGATGATGGAGACAGTGAATGCCTTGATACTTCTTGATCCTTAATTTGATTATTTTGCCTTTCCACAGTCTAAGGATTTTGATTTTTTTTTTTTAAGTATAACCCAATTCAAACAACTGAAAGAGCCAAAGAGTTTATCAGTCTGGTGGACACATGAATTGTGTGGTGGTGACTGCAGCAACAGAGGAGGCCTGGGGTGGAGTCAAATTCCCGGCCTGATTTACTGTCCCAGTCCGCCACTGGCGGGGCTCCATTAGGGGTCCTCCCCAAACTGCATGTGATCTCACTCTAAGCTTTTGAAAAAACTTGAGAACCCCTGATTTCCAAAAAACACTTCCTTTCTGCATAAATACTGGTCACACAAACAGATGAGGAACACAACACAGTCCACTACAGAGAGAGAAACTAGTGTTAGTTTACTGAATGTGGAAAGGAAAATATAGAAAAGGGTAAAACTCAGAGAAGAAGAAACAACATGGATGATGTATAAGAATATGTGGACATCTTACGAGGTAAAGTCAGAACAGATATCACAGATTCAACGCCACAAGAATCCAGTCATATATATATGACTGTAAACATTTGAACCGCACCATAAATGTCTGGAAGTGTGAATGATAGCATGTATAGAGGTTCAATAATGGACTCAGAAGACCGAACAGAAAGGATTGTTGATATCTACGTCAGTGCAGAGGCTGTAAGAGACATGAAACATAAGAAAGAGACAGAAGACTTCAACACAGAAGAACCCCGAACACCTCGACACACAGAAGACTTCAACACAGAAGAACCCCGAACACCTCGACACACAGAAGACTTCAACACAGAAGAACCCCGAACACCTCGACACACAGGTAACTGAGATTAAAGGACATTTTCTGATTATTCACTCTCTTCCAGGTCCTCCAGTATGATCTGACATGCTCCATTTGTTGATGGTGGTTAATGCTTTATTTTTTTCCTGAAAGTGACTGACCGTTTTGCTAGAGAAGACACTTATTTGTCAACCAGTGTCATGTGGATTACTTTAAAGCTTCCTAAATATGGATTTTTGACCTTTAGAAAAGGTTTATTTTGAGACCTGTTCACGTTTTCCTCCAAAACCAAAAATGTATCATCGGCTGAAAAAAGAAAATCATATACAGTGAAACTTGGATGAGTAAATAATCAGGAAACCATTTTTGAGTGAACTGTTCCTCTGCATTTACTTACAAAACACAAGAACAAAAACCACACTAATAAACGTCTGACAAGCATTAAAGTTACTCTACAGTTCACATGTTTCAGAAGATGTGAGTCATACAGTTGCAATCAAAATTACTCAACCCCCTAGAGACTGCAGTACTTTACAAATACAAGCTTTTCTGAAGATCCAGGATAAAATAAAAATTGTATCTATAACAGTTCACTGGCATATTAAAAGTGATATTGCCAATATATAATGTAATACTGTTGAGTTATGAGATTTTTTAATAATACTGCTATGTCATAATTATTCAACCCCTATTCAACATTGTTGTTTTTAAATCACTTATTTGCTGGTGGGGAATAAAACAGTCTCAAAACACAATTAAGCTTTTAGAAACTCTATTAAAACAGAATTAGCTTGAGCTGTTACTCATACAGTTAGCCCATGCATGTGTTGAAGTTGAGTAGCAAAAATGTCAACAGAGATCTCACAAAAGCTAAAGAGAATAAATATCGTAGTACTTTAGAAAGACTAAGGCTATGAAGATTTCCAAAACATTGAAAGTTCCTAGAGACACAGCTCTCAGCCTAATTCCTTAGCTTAAAGTGTGTTTTACCAGAAAACCTTTGAGGGTGTGGAAGAAAAAGCACAATATCATAAAATGTTTAATCCGAGCAACTGAGAAAAATCTGCAATGTTAAGCCAAAGACTTGCAAGATGACCCGATGAAAGGAGGAAAACCATTTCAATGCAGTGTGTAAGAAGAACACTAGACAAGTATGGACTTCATGTTGAGACATCTTGTAGAATACCACTCTTGATCAAGAAGAACAAAGGACAACTTGAACTTTATAAAATTCATTTGTGTAGACTTGTGGAGCTCATGAGGAATGTTTTATGGCGTGATGTGACCAAACTAGAACTTTCTGGACCCATGGATCAGCGGTATGTCTGCTGCAAAAAAGGCAAAGCTCATAAGCAGAAGAACACCATCGCCATCCTCAAACTGGGAGGTGGATCAATCCTGTTATGGGGTTTCTTTACTGTAGAAGGAAGTGAAAAGCATGACTGTATGAAGGACATCATGGATTCTTTGAAGTATCAGGCCATTTTGACAAGAATTGTGATGCCTTTGGTACAAAGACTGAAGCTGATGATCAATGGACTTTGCTGCAGGACAATCATCCCAAAGTACACATCCAAATCTACTACTGCTTGGTTCAGGGATCAGTCACAGGATGTACTTGAGTGACCTGTTCAGTCTCCAGGCTTAATTCTCATTTTAAATATCTGGTTGAATTTGAAGAAATGTGGCAATGTGAAAACGTCTCTGTTACGTACGTAACCCTCGTTCCCTGATGGAGGGAACGGAGACGTTATGTCGACCGACAAATGGGGTCTCACTTGGGAGGCCAATCATCTCTGATTTTAAGAGAAAACGCCAATGAAATTGGCAAGTGGATTAACACACCTGAGCCACTCCCCGTGCCAGCGGGTATAAATAGGGCGACAGGTGCATCCACTCATTAGGTTTTACGCTGAGGAGCCGAGAACGTGTCCCGGCAACAGCGAATGGTTCAAGGTTGTGGCATGGGGACATAACGTCTCCGTTCCCTCCATCAGGGAACGAGGGTTACGTACGTAACCGAGACGTTCCCTATCTGTCGGTCACTACGAGTTATGTCGACCGACAAATGGGGTCCTATGGAAAACGCCATAACCTGAACCTCGTCACAACCCTGAGGCGCTGCAATTGTTGACAAGCCTTGGCGTGCCACAAAAGCTACGCTTAAGGTCGTAACCTTCCCAAAGCCCCAGCGCAAATTCACTGACCTTGGTACCGAAGGGGCCAAAGGGTGAGTACATCGCTGCTGGAGAAGGCCATGCTGCTGTTCCGCCCACATAAAGTAAATGGAAGGGATTCCAACCTTCAGTGAAAGATTGCTTCAAATCTTCCCTATTTGTTCTTTCAGCTGGCAAGACAATGGGGAAGCGAGCCTTAGGAAAGGTCGCTACGGAGACCACATCCTACCCGTAGGGAGGTGACATGTGGATATACCGATATGGACTGAACCAGGGGGCAGTACTACATATGGAAAGGGTCTCTGAGGCAGGTCCTACCTAGGAGTAGGGATGGAACGGCTGCCAGGAGAGACTGACAGAGCGATCTGTCAAGGGAAGACACGGGTTTGCCAAGAGGGAAACCTTACCGTGGAAGAATACACATATGGGATTACCCGTAGGGAACCCAGCCATATGGACACCTAGCCCAGTACAGGGGCTGACCGGCTCCGGGCATGCTAACGCCAGTACTGGGCCTGGCGACAGACTGCTCCGCCAAGTCTGACGCCGAGGGTGCTGGAGGATGCTCGACCAGGGTACGCCAACCGGGGAACTCTACTGGGAGAAGAAGGCGCTCACATCGCCGTGTTAGGGGGAATGGCGCAGCAAGCGAGACACCCAGCCAGCCCTTCCCGCCAATTACCTGTTACCCAACACAAGGGAGGAAACTGGCTCTACACGGAGGTTGTAAAACCTCGCAAAGGTGTTAGGTGTCGCCCAGCCCGCAGCTCGACAAATGTCTGCCAGAGAGGCGCCGTGCGCCAACGCATAGGAGGAGGCCACACTCCGTGTGGAGTGGGCCCTCACCCCCAGGGGGCACGGCTCGCCTTGGGAATGGTAAGCCAAGGCGATGGCGTCCACTATCCAGTGGGCCAACCTCTGCTTAGAGACAGCCTTCCCCTTCTGCTGACCTCCAAAGCAGACCAGGAGCTGCTCAGAGCTTCTGAAGCTCTGGGTGCGGTCCACGTATATGCGCAGCGCTCTTACGGGACACAGCAACGACAAGGCTGGATCTGCCTCCTCCAGGGGCAGCGCTTGCAGGTTCACCACCTGGTCTCGGAAGGGAGTGGTGGGAACCTTGGGCACGTATCCAGGCCGGGGTCTCAGGACAACGTGAGAGTAGGCCGGCCCGAACACAAGGCACTCTTCACTTACCGGAAATGCTTGGAGGTCCCCGACCCTCTTGATGGAAGTGAGCGCGATCAGGAGCGCTGTCTTGAGAGACAGGAACTTTAGCTCGACTGAATCCAGCGGCTCAAAGGGACCCCTCTGAAGTCCTGCCAGGACAATAGAGAGGTCCCAGGAGGGAATCAGGGGTGTCCTAGGAGGATGTAACCTTCTGGCACCCCTCAGGAACCTAATGATCAGGTCATGCCTCCCCAGGGACCGGCCGTCCACTGCATCGTGATGGGCTGCAATGGCAGCCACATACACCTTCAGGGTGGAGGGTGACAGCCCACGCTCCAGCCTTTCTTGCAGGAAAGAGAGCACGACTCTGACCGGGCATCTCCGGGGGTCTTCTCGGTGAGAAGAACACCAATTCGTGAACAGACTCCACTTCAGAGCATAGGCCTGCCTCGTAGAAGGGGCTCTAGCCTGAGTGATAGTGTCTACCACCGCTGGGGGCAGATCACTTAGGTCTGCCGCGTCCCGTCTAGAAGCCACACATGGAGGTTCCAGAGATCCAGACGCGGGTGCCAAATGGTGCCAAGCCCCTGAGAGAGAAGGTCTCTCCTCAGGGGGATGCGCCAGGGAGGGGCTGTCACGAGGAGCATGAGTTCCGAAAACCAGGTCCAGGTGGGCCAGTAAGGCGCAACCAACAGGACCTGTTCCTCGTCCTCCCTGACCTTGCACAGTGTCTGTGCGAGCAGGCTCACTGGGGGAAACGCATACTTGCGTAAGGCCCGAGGCCAGCTGTGTGCCAGCGCATCTGTGCCCAGGGGGGCCTGGGACAGGGAATAGTACAGATGGCAATGGGAGGACTCGTGGGAAGCAAACAGATCTACCTGAGCTTCCCCGAATCGACTCCAGATCAGCTGGACCGTCTGGGGATGGAGTCGCCATTCCCCGGGGAAAGTGAGCTGTCGTGAGAGCTTGCTCTTCTCCCGGTTGACCTGAAGCCCCAACTGACTGAGGTGCCGAAGCACGAAGTCCCTGTGATCGCACAACTCTTCTCGGGACCGGTCCATAATGAGCCAGTCGTCGAGATAGTTGAGGATCCTGATGCCCACTTCCCAGAGTGGGGCAAGGGCGCCCTCCGCAACCTTCGTGAAGACACGGGGGGACAGGGAGAGCCCGAAGGGGAGGACCTTGTACTGCCATGCCTGACCCTCGAAAGCAAAGCGCAGGAACGGTCTGTGACGAGGGAGGATAGAGACATGAAAGTACGCGTCTTTCAGGTCGATCGCTGCAAACCAGTCCTGGGGCTGGACGCATTTGATAATGCGTTTCTGCGTCAACATCCTGAACGGGAGCTTGTGTAGGGCCCGATTCAAGACTCGCAGATCCAGGATAGGTCGAAGGCCACCGCTCTTCTTGGGCACGATGAAGTAAGGGCTGTAAAACCCCGTCCTCATCTCGGCTGGAGGGACCGGCTCGATTGCATCCTTCGCCAGGAGGACAGCAATCTCCTCGCGCAAGACAGGGGCGTCCTGGACTGCCACCGAAGTCTCGAGCACGCCATTGAACTTGGGGGGTCGCCGGGCGAATTGAATCGCATAGCCGAGTCGAACCGTCCGGATGAGCCAGCGTGACGGGTTGGGCAGCGCAAGCCACGCTCCCAGATACCGTACAAGTGGCACCAAAGGGACAGTCGACATACCCGCAGTGGTGCAGCGATGGGGAGTCGTGCTGGAAGGCCCAGAAGGCACTGCGTCCTGGGTCATCGCAACCACACTCCCCGTGTTCCCGGAGGAACTGGCCAGAGACGCGTGGAGAGGCGTTGCGTCTCCGAACCGCGACCTCTTGGCCGCTGGCGAAAGGGGGCGTCGTGGGTGAGAGTGAGGAAGCTGTGCGTCGCTCATTGTCAACCCACGAGCCTTGCAACTCGGAGGAAGGAGAATTTGCTAGAGAATTTCGGCCAGTGGCGGAACAGAACAAAACAGAAACTGAAGATTCTCCACCCGGCCCTCCTCCGGGGGAAGGAGTGGCGCTGTCTTCGCCATCTCCTGAAGAGCAGTTCTCCGCATCTCCGAGTTGCCCGTGTCAGGGCCGCTTGGTCGACTTCTTGGAGGACTTCGCAGCCGGGAGTGACACGGGGGGCGCCGCTCTCCTGCGCGGGGCTCGACGCGCCGGCCTCGAAGAACTCTCAGCACGGGGCGGAGCTGGCGTAGAGGACGCAGGGGGGCGCCCACGGCGACGAGCAGGCTGAGGCGCAACCCGCGACGGAACGGTGGCAGCCGGAGAGACACGTCGGGGCAGGATGTGCTGGATGGCCTCAGTCTGCTTCTGTACCGCCGAGAACTGCTGGGCAAAGTCCTCGACAGTGTCGCCGAACAGGCCTGCCTGGGAGATGGGGGCGTCGAGAAAGCGCGCTTTGTCCATGTCCCTCATCTCAGCCAGGTTCAGCCAGAGATGCCGCTCCTGGACCACCAGCGTGGACATCGCCTTCTCGAGGGACCGCGCCGTGACCTTCGTTGCCCGTAAGGCGAAGTCAGTCGCCGTGCGCAGCTCCTGCATCAACCCCGGGTCGGTACCACCCTCGTGCATTGCTTTGAGTGCCTTGGCTTGGTGTACCTGCAGGATAGCCATGGCAGGCAGGGCAGAGGCAGCTTGGCCCGCAGCACTGTAAGCCTTGGCAGCGAGTGCGGCCGTCAGCTTACAGGCCTTGGACGGGAGACGCGGGCGATTCCTCCAAGTGGCGGCGTTTTGTGGGCACAAGTGCACCGCAACCGCTCTCTCCACCTGGGGAACCTCCACGTACCCCCTGGCTGCCCCGCCATCGAGGGTGGTGAGGATGGAAGAGGGAGAAGAACGGCTTCTGGCCGTGAAAGGGGCCGTCCACGACTTCGTCACCTCTTCATGCACCTCCGGGAAGAAAGGCACCGGAGCAGAACGAGGTTGTGAGCCGCGTCCCGCGCCGAGAAACCAATCATCCAGCCGTGAGGGCTCGGGACTGGGCGGTGTAGTCACCTCCAGTCCGATACTCACGGCTGCCCGGGCAAGCATGGCCGACAACTCCAAGTCCGATTCGGCAGCAGCGACAACACCCGAGGGGGGCAGCCCCGCCGAACCTTCATCCTCAGAGGTCGATAACCCATCCCCCGATGCAGCAATCGACATCTGGTCTTCGGGCGGCGCACCGAAAGACACGCTGGGACCGCTGTGAGACGGCCCAGCAGAATCAATCGGCAGCTACACGGGACAGTCGCTGCGTGAGGAGTGAGAGGTCCGTGGGGCGTGGCCCGGCGGAGAAGCTCTCACTGTGATCCTCAGATCTCCCAGAGCGCCAGCCGGCGGCCCTCTGCTCGAGCCAGAGAGACCGGGACGGGTGGCGACAGAGGGGTCTGCTGCACTCCCCTTGAGGAGTGAGAGACGCGATCGCAGCGCTGCCATGTTCATACGCCCACAGTAGATGCATGAATCATCCACGAGCGCAGCCTCAGCGTGTTGGACGCCCAGACACTGCAGACAACGCTCGTGACCGTCAACCGAAGACAGGAAACGACCGCATCCAGAAGGATACGGACGAAACGGCATCTTGAAAAAGACGCGAATCGTCCGTGATTTGCTCTTTTAGAACTGTCTCTTTTAGCCGAAGCGCCCAGGGGAATCGCCGTCTCGCAGGGACACCGCTGTAACGCGCCGTCACACCGACCAGGAACAGTTCAGCAAAAACAAAGATGAATGGCTTTGTAGTGATCTTCTTCATCGACTACTCGGCTCCGAAGCAAAAATCTAATGAGTGGATGCACCTGTCGCCCTATTTATACCCGCTGGCACGGGGAGTGGCTCAGGTGTGTTAATCCACTTGCCAATTTCATTGGCTTTTTCTCTTAAAATCAGAGATGATTGGCCTCCCAAGTGAGACCCCATTTGTCGGTCGACATAACTCGTAGTGACCGACAGATAGGGAACCAAAGATTTTCAGTAATCTGAAAGCTTTTTCAGGCGTGGAATGGGTCAAGAGTGTAGTAGAGAGGTGACAGAAGCTTCTTAACACTTACAGACAGCGTTAATTGGTGATTTTAAAGAATAAAAGGTTCTGCACAAAGGGGGTTGAGTAATTTTGAACATGAATGTTTAGAGCCAATTCGAATTTTATCATGATTCATCAATGTTCCATTCTCAGAATCACTCAGAAGTGTATTAACAAACTTTCTCTAATACTTTACTGATGCCTTTGTTAAATTGATTTCATAAAATGTTATCCTCCACAGCAAATTGTCTTGCAAGTCAAGGGGGTTGAATAATTTTGATTGCAACTGTATGATATGAGGAAGTGAATATCTATCATATCTATCCTCCTCAGGAAGTGGTGGTGTGACGATCTCCAGAGCAGCTGGTGTGTGTTTGGGGCTGATGTGTGTTCTTCTGATGACTGCAGTCATAGTGTTGTGTGTCACCTTCAATCAAGACAGACAACAGCTGCAGACTAAGATCACCAACCTCACAAAAGAAAGAGACCAGCTACAGATTAAGATCACCAACATCACAGAAGAAAGAGACCAGCTACTAACCAACCATAGGAACCTCACAGACGAGAGACAACAGCTACTAACCAACAATATGAACCTCACTCAAGAGAGACAACATCTGCTGACTAAGATCACCAACCTCACAGAAGAGAGAGACGAGTTGAAATCAGAAAGAAATGATCTTCAGAAGTTTGCAGGTTAGTTTCTTCAGTCTAACTTGATCTAAAGCAGGCCTTAAAGTGGACTGTCCTGGATCTGTTGTGTAGCTAATGCTTGTAATTGACCTTTCTTTAGCTCTTCATGTTTATAATGATTAATGATAATTTAGAGACGTCACCTGAGTATAATTAATAATTTAAGACGTATCTTAAAGTGGCTTTATAAGTCAATATTCATTTAATTGAGGATAAGCATTTCATTACAGTTTTTCTTGATTGCCAACACAATTCATGAAACAAAATTCACCATTTTCTCACAACTGTAAGCACAATCTCAAAACTACACACCAACTTGTTCAAACTTCCAAGTTAAAATCCGATATTTAAGTTAAAAAAAATCAGAAATAATCTTTGGCCTCAGATGAGACACAAACCTGTCAAATACACAGAGTACTTCAGTGTCTAGAGAACACTAATGAGATCAGTTTAAAACACTGTTACAGAAACCTTTCTTTGAGAAACAGGTTTCCTTCTGAAAGTCATTTACAATATACAACATAAACAGAGTCTACAGATACAATGAAATTAAGCAATAAGCTGTAAAACGCTCTTGCAGTAGATTAAAAGCACTCAAAAAGAAAAGTTAAAAGACCTGCAAATTGAATATGAACACACAATACAGTATACTGTCAGTTATTGTACAAAAATTTATAAATAATACTATAAACAGCTATAATAAAATATACACTACTAGTACAAGTAATATAAATAACCTTTTTAATTTGGTTTAGATTAAAATTTAGTTCAAGCCCTAGTAAAACAAATAATTTATTAAAAGTATATTTATTTCATATTAAGAATAGTTCAAATCTATTGACATTTACGCATATATCACCCGAGACTTACTGAAATAATTATATTTCAACTTTATTTGCGGTGTACAATTGCAGTGTATTTTTATTAAGTACATAAATATGTAAATGTATTTGTAGTATACTTATCATGACATAAATATATTTCAAATTCATTTTAGTGTATTTATATTTCACTAGGGATGACTTATCTGTGTTTATAGATGGATTGAAGTGCCATCAATCAACTCTTTACTTCTTTTCCTCTGAGAAGAAGAACTGGAATGAGAGCAGAAGATACTGTAGAGAGAGAAAAGCAGATCTGATCATCATCAACAACAGAGAGGAACAAGTGAGTGTGTGTGTGTGTGTGTGTGTGAGAGAGAGAGAGAAAGAGAAGAGAGAGAGTGTGTGTGTGTGTGTGTGTGTGTGTGTGAGAGAGAGAGAGAGAGAGAGAGCGAGAGAGAATGTGTGTGTGTGTGTGTGTGTGTGTGTGTGTCTCTGTGTGAGTGTGTGTGTGTGTGTGTGTGATCATGGTGTTTCATTTTTAAATTAAAGAGAATGTGCTGAAATCAGTCTTTTCTCATGTTATAAATCATCTTACTGCTTGACTTCTCAGGATTTTGTGAAGAATATTTGTGGTAGTAAAGATCATTTCTGGATTGGTTTGACTGATATTGAAGTGGAGGGCAGATGGAAATGGGTTGATGGCAGCAACATCAACATCACCTCTGGGTGAGAAATCACTGAACTGAACTGATTATTATCTAATAAATGATTGTCTCAGTATCATATCACACAGAAAGCAGCTCTGATCTAACTCTGATCTGTTGATGCAGGTTCTGGGCGCCTGGATATAACCAGCCAGACAGCCATCAGGGAAAAGATGAAGACTGTGCTAACACTCATTCATTAGGATGGTTTGATACTCAATGTAATGATACGGCTAAATGGATCTGTGAGAAGAGTATCCTTAAATAAATTATACATTATAATAAAAATGTACGTATATGCATCATGAACATATAAATATGTCAGTAATTTTACCTTTTTATTTTATTTTTATTTTTTTGAGTGGCACATTAACTAGGTTATTCTGTTAAAACAAATAAAAAATAAATAGAAAAATTTGTCGACCAGATGTCGATTTTTAGATCTGAACTAAAATCTGAATGTGAAAAACAACAGCGATGTTTCTACAGACTGAAATAAAACCAGTAATACACTGATATAATAGAAATATTCATAAAAACAGCATTGATCCAAGATTGTTAACCAAAATGATCATGATTTTAGGAGTATTACTCAGTACATCAGTAAAGTTTGATGTGAAATGTGACTCTTGCAGCTTTTTTGTAATTACAGTATGACAATAAACCTACTTGAGGATGATTTACTTGTTTTCAAAAACTGGTATATTTCCTGAACCACGTGAAGATGAATATAAATGGAAAGTTGCATAAACAGCTTCTAATGTTTGACTGAGAATATGAACAATAGTCTGACTGTAGAAATCAGGATATGGTCTAACAAGTACATCTTCTTTATAAACACATGCTGCTGAAGATCTTTCTAGCATCACCAGTGCTTTAAGTGGGCCGGTACGCACCAGTACTCAGTCCCACCACTTCCAAATATATCTCTTGAGTGTACCGCCACCTCTCCGTGCGCCCAGAATGTGCTTTTAGCGTACCGGTACACTCATTTGGACATCTGTTTTAATAAAGGTTTTAATCCTTTGCCTGTGCTGCCGCTTTTCAGAGCGCCCTTCACAATGCAAGCTTCCTTATTCGTCCCACCGAGAGCAGAGACTACATTACCCATACACCCTTGAGTTTTACAAGTGAAAAGCGCATGCGTTGCTTTTGCCACTGTCAACCACTCAACGTGGCCGGAGAGGGTGAGTGAAACATGCAGACTGGGCTCAGTAAAAATTCAAATACAGTGAACAACACTTAATATGCTCTCCTGGCTTTAGACTACTAAAACAACACATCAGAATCAGACAAGTAGGGATAACTGCAGCCTGGAGCAATGGGCGTGCCAAAAGGTGAAGGTGTGGCAAAAGGTATGGGGCGTGTCAAAAGGTTTCTCATTGGTCCCGCCGATAAGTATGGGCGTGCCAAAAGGTGAGGGTGTGGCAAAAGGTACGGGCGTGTCAAAAGGTTTTTCATTGGTCTCGCCGATAAGTATGGGCGTGCCAAAAGGTTTTGCGAAAATTACCACCATGGCGCGGGTCACTGACGTCATCACCACGGCAAGTTTAGGGTAAAGTTTGCAAAACCTGTAAACAGTAAATATAAATTATAGATTTCCCTTTCTCTTTTTTTCTCTCTTTCATTGCTATTATTTTGTTTCAACATTTCATTGTATGTTCTCATTTTTACGTATTGTAGTCTTTTATGATTAAAGAAAAAAAAGTTAAAACTTAAATAGTAAATATCGCAATCAAAAACAAATTACAACTATTTTTAGGGTACAAAAGCCTCTTAACAGTTGCACTGTTTTTAGAAAAATGTAATTTAAAAGTTGTATTCGTTAACATTCAAGCACTTTGAAGTGAACAAACAATGAAGAGCTGTATTTTTATTAACTAATACGAACAAAGCTTAAAACAAATACTGTAACAAATGCATTGCTCATAGTTAACGTAAGTTAATACATTCATTTTAACAAACAAAACCTATTGTTATACCTTACCCTGAAAACAATGTTTTGCTTGTTAAAGAAAACTAGTTAATAAAAACACCACAGAATTGAAAAATGAGTCAAGTGTCTAGTAACTTTCTGCTAAATGACAACCAATTTAGGAAACAGACACATCTTTATTCACAAAAAATTCAGCTTTGTTTCCAATTCAAATAAACAAAAAACATTCATTCACTCATTTTGTAGTAGCAGTCCATTGAACAGAACCCAGCAAACTCTTTCTCTGAATAGAATGCTGTGAAGTCTCCCTTCTTTCCATTGCCACTGTATCCAAAGGTGTTTTTGTAGATGTATTCACAGCAAGCACACCTGGTGAGCTCAAACTCCACTCGGTATTCTTTCCTCACTTCTGGACTGACAGATTTCCAGTCAACGATACCTACACAAGTGTATTAAAAAAAAAAAAAAATAATAATAATAAAAATAAATAAAAACCTCTGAAATCAATGCAATAAACTTTATTTTTAAAACCTTGTTTAGTTAATAAAATAGATAAATATACATACTGTCCAGCCAGGCAAAGTGGACTTTTCTAAGAAAACTCTGATGGTTGACAATCTCATGGAACTTTTTGCAAACTAGTGACAGAGTGAGAAAGGCTCTATCTCCTTCATAGACAACATCTAGGAGAATGTGTCTGAGCAGCTCTGTTGGTAGCTGAACCAAAAAATAATAAATATATATATTTTAAATAAATTACAACATAAATAGGTTAATGAAAAACTTAAACTTTATAATGTTCAATCTTACATCAGCGAGGCCTCCTGTTGGGTCCATGGTTGAAAAAGAAAAACATACATTTATCTTTATAATATTTAAAATAACAGTTATATAAATAAAATACACACGCTTTTTGTTACATTGTGTTAACCTACTGTACTTGCCATTAAATGAGTCTTCAACGTTATATTGATGTGCCTGCAACTGCGCTGAGCCTACATCTTTGCGGCACCTTTTCCGTTCTGAAGGAGTCCTTTACAAACAAAAACAACAAGAAATTTACAAGATGATAAATGTCATCATGTATATAGGAATGTAAACTTACGCTGAGTCTTCAAGTAGGAGAGCACACCACCATCTCCTTATGCTTGGCATATTAGCCTGTTTCAAAAAAAGAACTTAATATCAAAAATAAAATTCTTTTTATACTTAAGATCTTAAGACTCACCTCAGAGAAGTCAAAATCCACCCCCAGTGCTATGTACAGGGAATACTGAAAGCCAAAGACTAATGGTTTAAATCTTTTAATTGGTTAATGAACCTGATGTAAATGCCTTTGTAATTAGTCATTTAAACTCACCATGAGCACAAAGACTCCACAATTATTAGAAGAACCCTGCACTGGAATCCCCTGGTTAATGTTTGCACGCAAGCAAAGAACAACGCAAGGAAAAGGCAAGTAAGAAAGCAATCAAGAAAGTAATTTAATTATATGGTAGAAAATAAGTGAGGATTCAAAAACTTACTGGAAGATCCTTACAGGTTATCTCAGTCCAGTGACCAGGAACAATGACCTGAGCAACTCTCCTATTTAAGATACCCAAATATGCATAAGTCAGCAACATTAAATATGAAAAATAATAAATATGCTTAACACATTTTACATAGCTATTTACATACTGTAATTGCACATGTAAATGTGCAGTAAGCAAATTCTGAGAAACACACAATCTTGATAGCTTTGCTCTCAAATTTACTATGTGACCCAGCCACCTCCTCCCTCATGAGTGTATATGCTCCTTACTGATTGGCTACATGTGTTTTAGTGCATGGTACAAACCACTTTCAACACCACTTCTCAAAAATTGCTTGCTACACCTTTAATCAACTTAATAAATGACTGCATATCCTTTAAAACACTTCATATATCCCTCCCACAAAAAGCTATATGGAAAAAAAAGCTTAATGGTTTAAAACAGAACCACCATAAAGCATAAAACATTTGATAAACAACGGTTCAGTTGGAACTTCTGAACATGAACTTCTGAACCATGTATAAGACCTGTACACTTGAATGTATCTGCCATCACTCAGACCACTCTTGCAGAGCGAATCAAGAAAAAAAACCTGCCTCAGTTATGTACACAAAATCTGAAAAAGGTTGTTAAAAACAAAATACTGACATCCATTTGACAAATCATATCAAAATGTCTTAATGATGACTTACACAAAGCATCCAGTGTGACCTGCTGAATGACGGAAACAGAATGCAGTCTTTTACAGAAACATCAACCTGTCACAAATAATTAGAATACAAACTTCAGTAAAATGGTGTACAAGGTATATTTTGCTCTACGAAATCTTCTTAGCAACATTGAAAGAATGCTTCCTACGGCTATGTAACAAATTTTATATAACATAATACTAAATCAAATCAGTCAATGAATGAAGCATGCATGATAAATCAGACTAACTAATAACTTAAATATTACAACATTAAAACTAATTAGAAATACTTACAGGGATATGCAAGGTGGGATCTGCACAAAGTGGGGGAATAAAAGTCTTATTCACATAGCTATTAGATGTCCACACTTGGATAGAAGTGTCTTGAACAGAAACGTACAGAAGTTTTAACATAAAAACAGAGAAGACATTTTTGCTTGTTAGACACGGGGGCACACACACACACCCCTTCCCCTCACACTCCTTTAACCATTCACTCAAGTGCTCACTCAACCTGCAATTTGCTGAGGTCTTCGATTTTCTTGAAACAGCAATTCAGAATCTGTTAACATACCACAACTTCAATTAAAAACAGGAATATAAATTTAATTAATTTTGACCAAAGAAGTCAAGATGATCCTCACTGTTGCCTCAACACTGCGTTGCAATCCCAATGTTTGAAAATCTTCTCGCATCAGGGTGTTTGAATAAACACCTGCCACATGTTCCCTCTCATCTTTCTTTGTGTCTAACACATGGGTCAGCTCTAATAAAACAAACAATAAAAAAACAAATATTCATTAAAAATTGAGCTATTCATTTTTCACAGCTTATAACACTAACTTCAAAGAGTAATCACCTTTGCTTCCATGGCTTCACTGAATGGTTGTTCCCAGCAGGTCTTGTTTGGCATTACATCTTTCAGACTTTTCACAGCCTTCTTGTGTGTACTTGGCTCATCATGCACTTTAACAGTGCTTTTACACAAAATCCCTAGAAATAAAGCATGTCAGCATCCCATACCACCATCAAATAAAAGGTTTGGAGAGTCCATAAACATGTTAAAATCAGAATCAGAATCAGAAAGAGCTTTATTGCCATGTATGCTTACGCATACAAGGAATTTGTTTTAGTGACATAAGCTTCCAGTACACAGAGACAACAACACACAGACAAAAAAAAAAAAAAAAGAGATTTACAAATTGGCAAATAAATAAGTGTATAAACAATTGTGCTATAAATGATAATGGAATAGGATTGAGTGAGATGCAGGAATGTTCTAGGATGGAGGGTTAACAAATAAATATAAGGATATTGCACGTTTATAAGCATAAGTGAGGAACATTTAACTGTTCATGAGGTAGATTGCCTGGGGGAAGAAACTGTTCTTGTGCCTTGCTGGTCTGGTATTTGCGGCTCTGAGGCGCCGGCCAGATGGCAAAAGTTCAAAGATGGGGTGACTTGGATGTGAGGGATCCAGAATGATTTTCTGAGCCCTTTTCCTCACTCTGGATGTATACAGTTCTTGAAGGGTGGGCAGGGGAGCACCAATAATCATTTCAGCTGTCCGAACAGTTCTCTGTAGTCTTCTGATTTTGTTGCTGAACCAAACCAGACAGTTATTGAAGTGCAGAGGGACAAGTGAAGGACAGACTCAATGACGGCCGAGTAGAACTGTTTCAGCAGCTCCTGTGGCAAGTTAAACTTCCTCAGCTGGCGAAGGAAATACAACCTTTGCTGGGCCTTTTTCACAATGGAGTCAATGTGATTGTCCCACTTCAGGTCCTGAGAGATGGTGGTTCCCAGGAATCTGAATGACTCCACTGCAGTCACAGTGCTGTTCATGATGGTGAGTGGGGAAAGTGCAGGTGGGTTTCTCCTAAAGTCCACGATCATCTCCACTGTTTTGAGCGTGTTCAGCTCCAGGTTGTTAAGACTGCACCAGACAGCCAGCTGCTCAACCTCTTGTCTGTAAGCAGACTCATCACCGTCCTGGATGAGGCCGATGACTGTAGTGTCGTCTGCAAACTTTAGGAGCTTGACAGAGGGGTCTTTAGAGGTGCAGTCGTTGGTGTACAGGGAGAAAAGAAGAGGGGAGAGAACACATCCCTGAGGGGTATCAGTGTTATTGGAGCAGCTGTTTGATGTGAATTTCCCCAGTCTCACTAACTGTTGCCTATCTGTCAGAAAGCTGGTGATCCACTGACAGATAGAGCTAGGAACAGAGAGCTGGGTCAGTTTGGTCTGAAGGGCTGTTGGGATGATGGTGTTGAATGCCGAACTAAAGTCCACAAATAGGATCCTCACATAAGTCCCTGTTTTGTCCAGATGTTGCAGGATGAAGTGCAATCCCATGTTGATTGCATCATCCACGGACCTGTTTGCTCGTTAAGCAAACTGGAGGGGGTCCAGTAAGGGTCCAGTGATGTCCTTCAGATAAGCCAGAACCAGTTTTTCAAACGACTTCATGACGACAGACGTTAGAGCCACAGGTCTGTAGTCGTTAAGTTCTGCTATCTTGGGTTTCTTTGGGATGGGGATGATGGTGGAGCGTTTGAAGCAGGAAGGCACTTCACACAACTCCAGGGATCTGTTGAAGATCTGTGAAAAGATGGGGGCCAGCTGGTCAGCAAAGATTTTCAGACAGGCTGGTGTAACGCCATCTGGGCCTGGTGCTTTTCTTCTTTTGTTCTTCTTGAAGACCTGGCGCACATCATCTTCACAGATTTGAAGAGCAGGAGGTGTGGAGGGTGGGATTGCAGGATGTGTTAATGTATGTGTAGGGAGATGGTCAGAATGGATGTTGGGGGTTTCAAATCTACAGTAAATCTCATTCAGATCGTTAGCAAGTCATTGATTACCCTCAGTGCAAGGGGATGGTGTCTTGTAGTTCGTGATGGCTCTTAGACCTCTCCACACTGAAGTTGAGTCGTTGGAAGAAAACTGGTCTTCCAACTTTTTAGCGTAGGTCTTTTTAGCCGCTCTGATCTCTTTGTTCAGTGTGTTCCTGGCCTGATTGTACAAGACCCTGTCCCCATTTCTGTAGGCATCCTCTTTGGCCTGACGAAGATGTCTGAGTTTTACTGTAAACCATGGCTTATCGTTGTTGAATGTTAAATAAGTCCTGGTAGGAATGCATACATTCTCACAGAAACTAATATAGGATGTTACGGTCTCTGTGAGTTCGTCCAGATCTGTGGTAGCAGTTTCAAAAACACTCCAATCAGTGAGGTCAAAACAAGATTGTAAATCCTGCTCCGTTTAGCTGGTCCATCTCTTCACAGTCCTTACTACAGGTTTAGCAGATTTAAGTCTTTGCTTGTAGGATGGTATAAGATGAATCAGACAGTGATCAGAATTTCCCAAAGCAGCTCGTGGAACAGAGTGATATGCATCCTTTATTGTGGTGTAGCAGTGATCCAATATATTACTGTCTCTGGTGGGACATGTAACATGCTGTCTGTATTTTGGCAGTTCACGGGAGAGATTGGCTTTATTAAAGTCCCCAAGAATGATTAAAACAGAGTCCGGGTGTTGTTGTTCTGTCTCTGTGATCTGATCAGCGAGTTTCTGTAAAGCTGAGCTCACATGCGCTTGCGGAGGGATGTAAACACTAACCAGAATGAACGAATGAAACTCCCGCGGCGAATAGAACGGCTTTTATTGGAAATAGGCTTATTTTACAACTTCCTCAGAGTTAAACAGTTCCATTCAGCCGATCTACGGGTCTGGCGTTACCACTTATAGCTTAGCATAGATCATTGATTCAGATTTTCTAGGCCGATTTGACTAGGAACTGTACTCTCATTCCTGCGTAATAATCAAGGAACTTTGCTGCGGTGCATGGGTGATGCAATGATATTACACAGCGCCTGAAAATAGTCCCCAGCTAGGTAACTTCCAACGTGACCTGCATTAAGTTTTCAGGCGCTGTGTAATATCATTGCGCCTGCTGCACACATGGTACGGCAGCACTGTTCCTTGATTATTACACAGGAATGAGAGTATAGTTCCTAGCCATATTGGCCTAGAAAATTGCAGCTTTTCATTTTCTGTCGGTCTAAGTACACGATTGTAACTACAGAAGTGTCAAGTTTTAAATAGGAAAAATATCGATACTCTTTGGTTATTTATTTATTTATTTTATTTTTTTGAGAGAGATGCTAATGGTCTAATCCGATTCAATGATCTATCATAAGCTATGCTAAAAGTGGTACTGCCAGACCCGGAGATCAGCTGAATGGATTCGAATTTGGTAAATCTCAACTGGTTAACTCTTGGGGGAGTTGTAAAATTAACCTAATTCCAAAAAAGTGGAGTGTTCCTTTAAATTTAAATTGTTTAATGTTTAGAATCAATAGTGGTGTGAAATCTTGTAAATGTATCAGTTTTGTGTTCAGTACGTTTAGAAAATTTCACTTTAATCCTAAAGAATTTGATAACTGTTCTACTGATAAATACTAGTAGTTTAAATGTTGTATTTAATTTAAGATATATATACTGTAATTTATCAACTGAATCATTGCATTTTATTTAGATAACATGTTTACAGAGATGATTTTATTGTTTTTTTTTTACAGATTTATTAATTATCACAGTTAATTTACAATCTTGAGCACGTCTTGAAAATTTATTGAATGTGTTGGTCGTTATAATTTAGCAAAGGTCTGTTAAATAACAGTGTTTCTCAGTAGAACTATTAGTGCCGTCACTTTATTGAAGGTGTTTGATTGTAATAATTTAGGAAATATCTGTAAAATAACAGGTATAGAACTATTAGTGCCGTTACTTTATTGAAGGTGTTTGATTGTAATAATTTAGGAAATATCACATTGAAACAGTTTACAAAAAGTCACACTCTGTGGCAAAATATCAAAAAGCCAAAAATAATTAACCTGGCATTTAAAATAAAACAATCCACAAATGTAACTATGTTGTGCTCTCTTAATTTTATCATATCACATCTGTTCATTTTATGATCCTACTACATACCTTTTATTTAGACTAAAACCACTCTAAATTAGCTGCACTGAAAACAGAGGAGGGCAGCTCCCGGTTAGGGCAAGGTTCACATGATAAGAGCACACATTATTTCTACACAGTTTTTATATTTCACACACAGTATTTTCACTTCCTATGCATACAGCACCAGACATGGACAGATTTGAGGCTATTCAAAACTAGTACTTTACAGGACTTTAAGCTTATTGCTGTTAGTGTAGCAGCAAACAACAGCACAGCCTGACCATGCACACATTTTTATCTTAAGTCATATTGAAAAGGTTTCAATTCAGTTGATCTTTGATCTTCTGTTTTAACATGGATTTCTATGGAGATGGGAACACGAGACACCCAATCAGAGCTAGAGAGAGAAACTTAACAGCCAGACAACAAACAGGTGACGATCCTGAGTGGAGACAATGAGATGCTAAAATCACAACAGATGTTTTCTTCAGTGCACTACCATATTTTCTGGACTATAAGTCACACTTTTTTCATAGTTTGGCTGGTCCTGTTACTTATAGTCAGGTGCGACTTATTTATCAAAATTAATTTGACATGAAGCGAGAGAAATGAACCAAGACAAAACATTACCGTCTACAGCCTCCAGAGGGCGCTCAATGCTGCCAGAGATGCTGCTCAGTTCTCCTGTAGTCTACACTGAAGACATAGAGCGCCCTCTCGCGGCTGTAGACGGTAATGTTTTCTCTTGGTTCTAAATAAATGTGACTTATAGTCCAGTGCGAATTATAGTCCGAAAAATACGGTACTTATGTTTTGATATCAACATTTGTGTTCAAAACATGAACAGTTTGATTGTATTATGCTGCAGTTCATTATAAAGTTACTGGTCAATGACTGCATTATTTGTTCAGCAATGAACAAAGATAGTCCTGTGTAAGATGACAATAAGTTAAAAAAAGAAAAATAAGTCCAAACTAAGTCTCTGGTGTCTCAATCAGCTCCCTAGTTCAGTAGTCAGCACACTGGTGAGGGAGTCAGTCAGACTGAGAGTTAATGGACAAAACTAGTGCACAAATGATTAAAAGGACATAAGGTTCATAACTGTATTACGATTTATATTTGGTATAATGTTTAATAAATGTGCTGTTGGTCAGTAGAAGTCATTATACACGTTCTTTTACACGGTTTTGAGCAGCAGGTGTCGGCAGCGAGCGGCAGTTTGAGTGCTTCGAATCACTGGATGCACAGATCAGAAAAAATCTTACAGAAAATAACTTTCATTAATGGCACTAGAGGAAGCATTGCTGTTTTACATTCAGTAATAATCTACATTTTAAGTTTTTACACATAATTCTTCTAAACAAGTTGTTCTGGCAAATGAAAGTCGTTTGAAAGTAAAATGCTTTCTCTGTCTGGAGCAGCACTATATCGCTGTAGCACTCGTTCACTAATACTACAATAGTGCATGGTAGTTGAGTGGACTATATCAGCACAGAGTGAACGAATATAAGTGAGAGAGCACTCTGTTGTGCACAATTTCATCATGGATATAAAACCTGCTTTCCTTCATGAGTCACTGCTCATTTGTCACGTTTATTGTATTATCTGACAACAAAGAGAACAAAAACACTTGCTTTTCATGTTAATTTACTTGCTTATTTCTATATTTAAAAGAGTAAAACACTATTGTCCTGAGTCTGGGCCCTGTGTTTCTCTCTCTGTCCACCAGAGGTTGCCATCTCCCGGACTCCATACACCTGTACACCTCATTACACCAATTTCCCCAAACTCCTTTACCTTAACTCTACACAGCTACACACACACACACACACACACACACACACACACACACACACACACACACACACACACACACACAGCTGCCCCCCAATGTCACAGACTATATATTCTCCTCTAACTCACCACTCTGTGTGGGTGAATTAATTGTGATTTTATATTTCAAGTGCTAAGTATATTTCTAGTTATAGATTTGATGTTGTCGCGCTGTAATCAAGTCTGAACCTGTTTTGTTTTGCCTTGTTGACATTTTGTTTATTACAGAGAAGTCCTTCCTGCACTTGGACCCATACCCTGATTTTTTTGCACGGGGTTATTCTCTCACTGTGTGGTGACAGAATTCAGCCAGCGATCATGGGTCCAGCAGGGAAGTTTCTCGATGTCCACCAGGGAGATCGGAGCATTGAGGATTACACCAGGACCTTCGTGGGACGGCTCGGTTCTTGTCTGTTTCTGGGGAGGCCTAGCCAAGTACTTCAGGTCCCTTATGTTGAGTAAATATAAAACATTTATTTCTGTCACACTAGCTCCCATCAGCTATGTATTTCATAATAAGAATATATCACAGGAATCATTCCCTCAGAAGAAGAACTCCGACATCTGCTGGAATCTGACACTGTTTGGTCATTCAGCAGCCCAGACATTCACTGCACGCTTGTTTTCTGTTTGGTCTGCATTAATGCGCTGCTGGTGTTTCATATGCAAACAGTCAAAGTCCTCAGACCCAGGGATATGATTGGACAAACATTTTAATGCTGTGTTCACACCAAACGCGAATAGAGCGTCAAATTCGCGTCTACCGCGCCTAGTTTGCCGCTTGACCATTTTGAGATCATTCGCTTCATTCGCGCGAGTAATTCGCTTCATTCGCGCGTGGAATTAATTTCACAACAGACGCGAATTCGCGTCATGGGGGGGCTTCTGCCAGCTGAGTTCACGCAGCATTTTCAACCGCCATTTTTGTTCGGATAATGTTCAAAATATTACTGTTATTGTGGCACGAAATGTAGTTTTTAAAGTATTTCAGGCGAGAATGTAGTTGTTTAAAACTCAAATATGCGGTTTATTTATAATGACAGCGTCTATTTAAAAAATGTGTTTCGCCGATCTCGGAGATGAGCTCCATGCGATCAGCGGGAGCTCCGTCATCATGTATCAGCCGAGAGTAGCCTTACCTCGGCTAGATCTTCTGACATTTGCCGCTGGCTCTGATGTGTCTTTAGTGGTTCAAGATAAAATATAATTCGTTTGGGGTAAAATGAAACGTTTCTTATCTTTGGCCTATATTAAATTTATCTATTAATATGTTTTATATATATATATAGGTCATTTTTATTCCTGTCTCTATATAAATATGAACTTTTGTCATATAGCTCCGGTTGACTGCTCACTGACAACATCAGTCGTTCCTCCTTGTTGAATGAGTGGAGAAGGGTATTCCTGCACAACTGGAGGCTGAAGGAACACACTGTTGAATGAGTGACTTCTAGCAGGCTCCTGATTGGTTAACGCGGCGCGAATTGACGCCAAAGTTCAAATTTTTCAACTCGGGCGGCAGACGCGAATTCGCGTCAAACGCTAAATGCACAAAAAGCACCATTCGCGCTTAACGCGCGTTTCGCGCGAAGCGCTCTATTCGCGCGTCAATTCGCGTCATTCGCGCGAACTAGACGCGCGAATGAGGCGAATTCGCGTCTTCCGCGCCGCGCTTAACGCCCCATTCGCGCCGCGAGACCTCCAGACGCGCGTAAACGCGCCTTTGCATTGACTTAACATTGAAATCATTCGCGCCAGACGCTCTATTCGCGTTTGGTGTGAACACAGCATAATGGTTGACATAAATACATTTAGACCCTTATCTCAATGATTGCTGTCTGAATGTGAAGAGATTTTCAACCAGCATAAAAATGTTTTTGAACCAAATCACCGTCCCTTCCTTTAATACAAACATAGTTTAATTCTGTATACAACGTAGGCAGTGGAAGATAATAGTAGCTTGCAGGGAAATTTGCCATTTTTAACAGTTAAATTAATAATAAAAAAGTGTTTATTACACTGTACAATGCTGCGTTTGCCTTAAATAGAAAATTATTTCTTTCATTTTCTTTTTTAATTATCCTGCTCAAATAAAAGAGGATGGAGAAAAAAAGAGGAGATCTGAAATCCTCCCCTTCACACACACACACACACACACACAGACTGACTTACACAAAACCTGAAGGTCATAAATACACTGAAACTAATGAGATAATTAAAGCTGCAAGCAGCGATGAACCCGGGCTCACCGCCAGTGAGCTGCTTTAGTAAAAAAGATGAAGGGTGAGAAATATGCATTTAAACTCATAAATATAAGTGGAATATGTCAAAGCCATTTATATGTGTCAATCTTCCTGTTACCAGCAGGTGGCGCTCTCATTATAATGGAACATTGGCCTTCAGATGTGTTCAGGACAAGACTCTTTATCAAACATGTAAAGTTTTATGCCTGAGTTACAACAAATTCTCTTGCTGTGGCGAGACATCAAACTCCGTCATGGCGCCATGGACATTTAACCTTTAACAAAAACTCAAGATCTCCAAAAGTTAACATTGCACAGGCCTTTAGATTAGACTGACCACAAAATTACATTAATGTCAAAAGATTTCTAGGAGTAGTTTGTCACAGCGTAAAACATGTCACTTCCTGTTGCCAGCAGGTGGCGCTATGACTATAACTGAATATGGGCATGTCAATCTGTTCAGGTTCAGAGTCTTATCTAACATGTGAAGTTTGGGGCAGATTGGACATTGTATGTGTGAGTTACAGCAACTTCCTTTTTCATGGCGAAACATCAAATTTGTCAGGCCGCCATGGACACGCCCTTTAACGAAATCTAAAGATCTTCGCAATTTAACATCGTAAAGCCCATTAGATTAGGCATACCAAATTTGGTGAATAAATCAACGACCCTTAATAAACATGTGAAAACACAATCATTAGCACAGTTTGTCTGTTTGTGTGTAAAGACGTCAGGGGCTTGTTCATCTGGTGTTGAAACCCTTCGATGTTTGATGAGCTTCAGGTCGTTACATCAGAAGTTCAGACGGATGAACAGTTTTTAGCAGCGACTGCATCTGATGCTCTTCCTTCAGTCCATTATTCGCTCACTTTAATGAGGCTGGACTTTAAAGGAACTGTCAGTCATTTTGGGGTAAAATCTGGGCTTGCTGTGTAAGCAATTGTTTCTTTCACTAGCATAAAACAAACAATCATAAAAATGTTTTAAATAAATAACATGTAATTGTTTCATATAGTGATAACGAATGACTCTCCTTATATTTGGTGATGTACCGATCATACTGATGCTAGAAAGTGTTTATAAAGAAGATGTACTTGTTAGATCATATCCTGATTTCTACAGTCAGACTATTGTTCATATTCTCAGTCAAACATTAGAAGCTGTTTATGTGATTTTCCATTTATATTCATCTTCACGTGGTTCAGGAAATAAACCAGTTTTTGAAAACAAGTAAATCATGTTTATTGTCATACTGTAATTACAAAAAAGCTGCAGGAGTCACATTTCAAATCAAACTTTACTGATGTACTGAGTAATACTCCTAAAATCATGATCACTTTGGTTAAGAATATCAGATCAATGCTGTTTTTATGAATATTTCTATTATATCAGTGTATTACTGATTTTATTTCAGTCTGTAGAAACATCACTGTTGTTTTTCACATTCAGATTTTAGTTCAGATCTTTAAAATTCAAAAAGTGATTAAAAAATTTTTTTTCAAAGATTTTTTCTATTTATTTTTTATTTGTTTTTACAGAATAACCTAATTAATGTGCCATTCAAAAAAAAAACAGGTAAAATTACGGACATATTTATATGTTAATGATGCATACACGTACATTTTTTATTATAATGTATCATTTAAGGATACTCTTCTCACAGATCCATTTAACAGTAACATCACATTGAGTATCATACCATCCTGATGAATGAGTGTTAGCACAGTCTTCATTTCCCTGATTGTTTGGCTCTTTGGGCGCCCAGAACCTGCATCAACAGATCAGAGTTAGATCAGAGCTGCTTTCTGAGTGATATGATACTGACTGAGACGATCATTTATTAGATAATAATCAGTTCAGTTCAGTGATTTCTCACCCAGAGGTGATGTTGCTGTTGCTGCCATCAACCCATTTCCATCTGCCCTCCTCTTCAACATCAGTCAAACCAATCCAGAAATGATCAGAACCACAAATATTCTTCACAAAATCCTGAGAAGAGAAACAATAACATGATTTATAACACGAACAGAGACACATTTCAGCACATTATCTTTAATTTAAAAACCAAACACCACGATCACACACACGATCACACACACGATCACACACACGATCACACACACACACACACACACACACACACACACACACACACTCTCACTCACACACACTCTCTCTCTCACACACACACACACACACACTCTCTCTCTCTCACACACACTCACACACACACTCTCACTTGTTCCTCTCTGTTGTTGATGATGATCAGATCTGCTTCTCTCTCTCTACAGTATCTTCTGCTCTCATTCCAGTTCTTCTTCTCAGAGGAAAAGAAGTAAAGACTGGATTGATGACACTTCCATCCATCTATAAACACAAATAAGCAGAGGTGGGTAGAGTAACCATAAACTGTACTCAAGTAAAAGTAAAAGTACTAGTCTTGAATAGTTACTTGAGTAAGAGTAAAAGAGTATCTGATCAAAAAATCTACTCAAGTAGTTAGTTACTTTGGGTCATATATACTGAGTCTATTTTTATTTAGATATATAGATAACATGTATGTAATGTATGTGTGTGTGTATAAATGTATATATTTCATCTGCCTTTACTCCAATTTATGTAATTTATTATAAAACCCTGTCTGTTTACTTGAGTAACAGATATAGGTGTCATGCCATAACATATTTAATACGACTGCCTTTATATTAAATGTGAATTTAACATTGAAAGTTAATGTGATATAAATATTGCTACTAATCTTTCATTGTTCAGAAAGAGAGCAAATAACATTTACATTATTAAAGATCATTTTCACTGACAGTCTAGATTTCAATCACTCTCAGAAACTCCCATTAAAATCACTGAAACTGTTAACACTGTGAAATCAATATCTTAATTATAGATTCATACACACATCTGCACTTTGTTGTTTCTGATGAGAGAATTCTCCAGAAAGAGGTCTCCATTCAGTGAGCGAGTGAAGGAAGCACCTGTATTTCAGCGATGACTCATTGGAACACCTCTGATTGGCCATTGCATTCAAAAGCTCAACAGAATCGTGTGTGATTGGTTATAATGCCCACTGCTGTAAAAACACGTCTGCCAGCAAACGATCACAGATCTGAATTTAGCAGCTGATGATACGACTCACTAAACATACTCGCACCGGTGTGATTGTATTAAAATTAATAAAATCTTAATCGGCTATTTTTTGTCTTTTGGAAGCTGCATTCAACTTGACTCCCCTCTGTTATAAGTCACACGTTCAACAAACTAATGTCACAGGTATCGTGTACTTTAATCGAATGTAGCCTAAGTTATACCTGTCGAACCGTAGACAGCACACGCGGTGTTCATCTAATAAAGATCTTCATCGCTAGCAAATAGCCGTTGCAGATTTGCTTTCAATTCAGTGCAGTTCCATAGCCACGTTTTCAACGCTGCTGATGTTAAACGTTACAACTCTGAGTGAACCGATTCAGACGCTCAGCGCGTGCGACAGGGAACTGAACGACTCATTCAAACTGATTCATGAACCTATTCACTCGTTTGCCAAAGGGCTAGTTGCATATCTCCGCCATCTTGGATTTCCGGTCTTGCGAGTGTGTGCGTAGATATTTCCGGTTGTGCTTAAAGTCAGTGCAGAGAACCGGAGAAGTCCAAATATTACCTTCTATATGTTTACAGGATTTATAATATCACTTCAAATGCAAATAAGATATACACTGCTATTATCACTATACTATAAATGTTAACTGAGCCAGTGGATGTGAAACGTGTGTATGTTTGGGTCTGGTGAATTAATTAAGAGGTTTCTGTCCTCCCTGAGCTCGCCTTAGGATACCTGCGTTACCGTTTGACAGGTGTACCGCCCCAGTAAAACTCCCCACCTGCCACTGTCCCCGGGGCAGGTCGCTACTGTTCACAAGATGAAAGCTGAACTCGTGGTGTTCAACACAGCTATATAATGTATTTTTATCTTACCAAATATGTAAATGTACAAATTTCTTATTTCTCGAAAATGTTTGCATTATTATTATTATTTTTTATATTAAATATTTACCTCGTGAGACGTGGGCTGCGATTTATCTTCAGAAGTATCCATTTCTCAATTGTACACAAGTCTGTTTCATCATTATTTTCACAACATATTTTATTATTTTACACAGTAAAAAATACATGACTAATTTTAATATCGGTTTAATCTGATAATTAAAACAAAAAAATAACAATATACATGGCTGCTCATAGACAGATAATGATTTATGCTGCAGACTCATTAGAGACGTCTGTACTACGTTTGAGCTCCGTCACTATATTCTTTTCATTGACTATTTTTAACTTAAAAATCAATTTTATACATCATTGTTTCCGTTTATATAACGCGTGAATATATCCTCTATTGTATTCTACAACAAAAACAATCAGAGCGCCTCGCTATCACTAGTTTTATTTTGATCTCCCGGGTCCGCTATTAGCTTTTAGCATCAGCAAGCGTGGTTGCTGCTAACTGCGCTTACATTGCTAATACCACTGCTGTACTCACTGTTACTTGCTTTACTGGCGGATGAATGTCTCCACTCTGTGCAGCTCGAGCTCGAGGCCGTGGGGAAGCAGATTCGCGACCTGGAACAGAGGCAGGCCCAGCTGAGAGAGCGGAGAGCCGCGCTGGAATCATCCCGGGCTGACGCTCACAAGTCCGGGGTAAGTATACAGCGTACTGTTAACAGTCCCACCACGTCTACTCCGTGTGTTTCTCTGCGCAGGCCCGGTGCACCCAGGATGTGATCTTCCCAGATGTCCTTCACTGCGACGCCGGGACACCACAGACCCTGGGTGCATCCACAGCGGAGGACCCGACTTCTCCCCCTCCTGCCTTCGAGATCTCCATCCAGAACCGCTTCGCTCCCCTCCGCGAGACAGGACGCGACGCTGTGATCATCGGAGACTCCATCGTCCGACACGTAAGTGCTACGTTAGCCGAAGGTAAAGTGCACACTCATTGTTTGCCTGGTGCTCGTGTTCTCGATGTTTCTGCGCAGATACCCGCGATCCTGAAGGACGGCGAGAGCCCCAGAGCAGTCGTGCTTCACGCCGGGGTTAACGACACCACGCTGCGGCAGACGGAGACGCTGAAGAGGGACTTCAGGAGCCTGATCGAGACGGTTCGCAGCACGACGCCCGCGGCGACGATCGTCGTGTCAGGACCACTGCCCATGTATCGACGAGGACATGAAAGGTTCAGTAGACTTTTTGCTTTAAATGAATGGTTGTTGTCATGGTGTAAAGAACAGAAACTGCGATTTGTTAATAACTGGAATCTTTTCTGGGAGCGTCCTAGACTGTTTCGCGCTGATGGATTACACCCCAGCAGAATTGGAGCGGAGCTTCTCTCTGACAACATCTCCAGGACACTTCGCTCCATGTGACTAGTAAGACAATTCTCAAATAAGCATTATGATTATAATGTAGGATCTAGAAAAAATCTTATCGTAATTAAACCAGAAAAATGTAAAGTAAATGAACAAAAACAATTTTTAAAGTTTGGGCTCATAAATATTAGATCACTCGCACCAAAAGCAGTTATTGTAAATTAAATGATCACAGATAATAGTTTTGATTTACTCTGCTTGACTGAAACCTGGCTAAAACCAAATGATTATTTTGGTCTAAATGAGTCTACTCCACCAAACTACTGTTATAAGCATGAGCCCCGTCAGACTGGTCGTGGCGGGGGTGTTGCAACAATATATAGTGATATTCTCAATGTTACCCAGAAAACAGGATACAGGTTTAACTCTTTTGAAATACTTCTGCTAAATGTTACTCTGTCAGACATGCAAAAGAAATCTAATGTATCTCTTGCTCTGGCTACTGTGTATAGACCACCAGGGCCATATACAGAATTCCTAAAAGAATTTGCAGATTTCCTCTCAGACCTTCTAGTTACAGTTGATAAGGCGCTAATCATGGGAGATTTTAATATTCACGTTGATAATGCAAATGATACATTAGGACTTGCGTTTACTGACCTAATAAACTCCTTTGGAGTCAAGCAAAATGTCACCGGGCCCACTCATCGTTTTAATCATACACTAGATTTAATTATATCTCATGGAATCGATCTTACTGCTATAGATATTGTACCTCAAAGTGATGATATTACAGACCATTTCCTTGTGTCGTGCATGCTGCGTATAACTGATATTAACTATATGTCGCAGCATTACCGTCTGGGCAGAACTATTGTTCCAGCCACCAAAGAAAGATTCGCAAATAACCTGCCTGATCTATCTCAACTGCTATTTGTACCCAAAAATACACACAAATTAGACGAAATTACTGACAACATGGGCACTATTTTCTCTAATACATTAGAAGCTGTTGCCCCAATCAAATTGAAAAAAGTTAGAGAAAAACGTACTGTACCATGGTATAACAGTAATACTCACTCTCTCAAGAAATTAACTCGTAGTCTTGAACGCAAATGGAGAAAAACTAACTTAGAAGTTTTTAGAATTGCATGGAAAAACAGTATGTCCAGCTATAGACAGGCTCTAAAAACTGCTAGGGCAGAGCATATACACAAACTCATTGAAAATAACCAAAACAATCCTAGGTTTTTATTTAGCACAGTGGCTAAGTTAACAAATTACCAGATGCCACCTGATTCAAATATTCCACCAACGTTAAATAGTAATGACTTTATGAATTTCTTCACTGATAAAATAGATAACATTAGAAATACAATAGCGAATGTAGATTCTACAGCGTCTAACACTTCAGTTTCATCCATCGCACCCAAAGATAAACTGCAGTGCTTTACAACCATAGGACAGGAAGAGCTAAATAAACTTATCACTGTATCTAAACCAACAACATGTTTATTAGATCCTGTACCCTCTAAATTACTGAAAGAGCTGTTACCTGTAGCTGAAGAACCGCTTCTCAATATCATAAACTCGTCGTTAACTTTAGGACACGTCCCAAAACCATTCAAGCTGGCGGTTATCAAGCCTCTTATTAAGAAACCAAAACTAGATCCTAGTGTACTGGCAAATTATAGGCCTATTTCAAATCTTCCATTTATGTCTAAAATTTTAGAGAAAGTTGTGTCTGCTCAATTGAGCACCTTCCTGCATAAAAATGATCTGTATGAAGAATTTCAGTCAGGTTTCAGGCCCCACCATAGCACAGAAACTGCACTTGTTAAAATTACAAATGACCTGCTCCTTGCATCAGACCAAGGCTGCATCTCATTTCTAGTCTTACTTGATCTTAGTGCTGCGTTCGACACCATAGATCATGACATACTCATAGATCGATTACAAAACTATACAGGTATTCAAGGGCAGGCTCTAAGATGGTTTAGATCCTACCTGTCCGATCCCTACCATTTTGTTTACTTAAATGGGGAGTCATCTCATTTATCATCAGTAAAATATGGAGTGCCACAAGGATCCGTCCTAGGTCCCCTTCTATTTTCAATATATATGTTGCCCCTTGGTAATATTATTAGAAAATACGGAATTAGCTTCCACTGTTATGCTGATGATACTCAGCTATACATCTCAACGAGACCAGATGAAACTTCCCAATTATCTAAGCTAACAGAGTGTGTTAAAAATGTAAAAGATTGGATGACACACAATTTTCTCCAATTAAATTCGGATAAGACAGAGATACTAATTATTGGACCAAAAAACACTACACAGAATCTTGTAGATTACAATCTGCAACTAGACGGATGTACTGTTACTTCCTCTACAGTCAGAAATCTGGGTGTTATATTAGACAGCAATTTGTCTTTTGAAAATCATATTTCCAATGTTACAAAAACTGCATTCTTCCATCTTAGAAACATTGCCAAGCTACGAAACAGGTTATCTGTTTCTGATGCAGAAAAGCTAGTTCATGCATTCATGACCTCTAGACTGGACTATTGTAATGCACTTCTAGGTGGTTGTCCTGCTTCGTCAATAAACAAGCTACAGGTCGTCCAGAATGCAGCAGCTAGAGTCCTTACCAGGTCAAGAAAATATGATCATATTACCCCAATTTTACAGTCTCTGCACTGGCTACCTATTAAGTTCCGTATCAGTTACAAATTATCATTACTTACCTATAAGGCCCTAAATGGTTTAGCTCCAGCGTACCTAACTAGCCTTCTACCACGTTACAACCCATCACGCACTCTAAGGTCACAAAACGCTGGACTTTTGGTCGTTCCTAGGATAGCAAAGTCCACTAAAGGAGGTAGAGCTTTCTCACATTTGGCTCCCAAACTCTGGAATAGCCTTCCTGATAATGTTCGGGGTTCAGACACACTCTCTCTGTTTAAATCTAGATTAAAAACACATCTCTTTCGCCAAGCATTCGAATAATGTATCTTTTTAATTGGGAGTGTAGTTGCATCTGTTCAAAGGTGCATTTTTATTCATTAACTTGGGTTAAACTTATTTTACTTTGTTGGATCAGCAGCTATGCTAATGATGTCTGTATTTTGTTTCTATGTTTCGCCACGGGATTTACATCCCGTGGTAACTAGGATTTAAACAAGCTCCAGTCTGGATCCAGAACACCTGAGAAGAGATGATGCTGACCCTCAGAGGACCCCAGATGATGCTACCTTGAATCAACAAACAGAACTAACAATTATTGCTAAATGTGTCACTGAATCATATAATAACTTAATTAATAATATTGATCGTCTAGCTGACTACGTCTTGTATTATTATTATTTTTATTTTTTCTAAAATCCTGTCAAATGTGCACAAACTACTAGCTACTACTAAATATTGTAGAAACATAATTTTCTGTAAAGTTGCTTTGTAACGATTTATTTTGTAAAAAGCGCTATACAAATAAACTTGAATTGAATCTTTCAAAAAACAAATAAACAGAAAAACACACATGAATGCAAACAGCGATCTTTTATTTAAGGCAAACCTACCATAATTATATTACCTTTAATTGTACAGTTAGTTATAAATTATGTTATCAAATCAAGTTAATAAAAAATGCTTTATCAGAAATCTCTGTGCGTCTTGTTTGACAGTCAGAAACCTTGATCTTACATAACAGTCAGAACAAAACCAGCTCTTCGAAAATGAAAAGTATTGCATATTTGAGAGGTTTGTGTTTGAAAGGAGAAATCCCTGTGGACCTGACCTGACGCTGATCTGCATAATCAACAGAAGAATAAAGCAATCTCCGCGTTGTATCTTGATGAATTTCCACACAGAGATACGCAAAATGTAGGGAGGACGTTTCCCCATGTTTTTGACATACCACTATCGGCTGTTAAAATTGAAAATCATTAATTATATACATCTAGCCAAGTTTCGTATGTAAGTTTCCCTTACAGTCAATGCGTGCGTCGCAGGACCGGAAGTACGTACACACACACTCGCATCGCTGAAGCTCACCGGCGCCATCTTGTGCACCGAGCCCATTGGTTTGATCAAGCCTTTGAACAAAATTGACTCAAAAGAATGAATCATTCGCGAATGAGCATCACTCATTGTCCAGAGAAAAGAGTTTGGAATAAACTGAAGCATTTATACCATTTATTGCATTAAGATAAAGTAACGATAGGACCGTGGCCCACAGTAACGAAGTAAAAGTACAGATTTTTTACAAAAAATTTACTCAAGTAAGAGTAAAAGTACCCATCTTTAAATATACTCCAAAAGTATTAGTTATTCCAACAAATTACTCAAGTAAATGTAACGAAGTAAATGTAACTCGTTACTAATTACCTCTGCAGATAAGCCAGTGACATTTAAACACAATGTAGGCTTAATATTGAGAGATGTGCATTGTGCACAAGTAGCACTACAAATAAAGTTAAAATATACATTTTATATCAGTAAGTCTAGAGTGATATATGCATAAATATGTCAATAGATTTAAACTATTCTTAATATGAAATATATATTTTAATATTTTTTTTTTTTACTAAATTTTAATCTAAACCTAATTAAAAAGGTTATTTATATTACTTGTACTGGTATTGTATATTTTATTATAGCTGTTTATAGTATTATTTATAATTTTTGTACAATAACTGACAGTATACTGTATTGTGTGTCCATGTGTGGTCTATTAACTTTTCTTTTTGAGTGCTTTTAATCTACTGCAAGAGCTCTTTACAGCTTATTGCTTAATTTCACTGTATCAGGCAGCAATCAGATCAGAAAAATGACGGCCGTGAGGCTTGCCACAGTACAAACAGTGTTCCTGTCTGTCATGTTAATATCTGCGTTATTTGTTTGTGAAGTGTCATGCCTAATCCAGTACACTCAATCGGACCTCCTAAACCTCAGATACACTTCTCATAGTAATCTGGGTCCATCTACATCCTTGCTGGAGAAATTACGGGAGTTAAACATATCAAGCCACTCAACACCATGGCTGTCGACCAAAAAAGGCCATCGCTCAGGAACCCTTGCTAGGTTCAGGAGACGCCCTCACCGGCCACCGCTCCCAGCCCTCTTGCTGTCAAACGTTAGATCCCTCCGGCACAAAATGGATGAGCTCAAACTTATGTTACAAACTAACAAAGACTACAGTGACTGCTCTGCCATCTGCCTGACAGAGACCTGGCTGGATCAATCAGTACCTGACCAAGCGGTAATACTTCCAGGTTTCACATTATACCATGCCGATAGATCACCCAAACTATCGCACAAGTCTAAAGGCGGTGGTATTTGCATAATGATCAATGAACGCTGGTGTACAAATTCTACAGAACTCACCCATGTATGCTCACCTCACCTGGAATACCTCACTGTTAAATGCAGACCATCATTTCTCCCACGGGAGTTCACGTCAGTAATCTTGATATGTGTGTACATTCCACCTGAGGCTAACGCTATCACCACCATAGCCGAGTTAGCCAACTACGTCTCCTCAGTGGAAAATATACACTCTGATGCAGCAGTCATTGTCCTCGGGGACTTTAACCAGACAAACTTGTCGTCTGAGCTCCCCGGCTACCATCAGCAGGTAGCCTGCCCTAGCAGAGGGTCCAACACGCTGGACCACTGCTATATTACTATCAAAGAGGCTTACCGTGCTTTCCCAAGGGCTCCGCTGGGCAGGTCCGACCACGCAATGCTGCTTCTAATTCCACAATACAGACAAAAACTTAAATCCTCCAAGTCACCATCAAAATTTGTCCGGTGCTGGTCCCCAGAGGCCATCGACAAACTTTGTGGTTGTTTCGCGTGCACAGACTGGGAAGTTTTCCATGCTGCAGGCGATCTCAATGACGTCACCGACGTAATAACGTCATATGTAAATTACTGTGTGGACCTGTGCATACCAACCAAAAAAATCAAATACTACAATAACAACAAACCATGGTTTAACAAAGATATTAAACAGTTAAGAAAGGAGAAAAATGCAGCTCATCTATCAGGAAACAAAGAACAATATATGGCTTCCAAATATAAACTGAGATCTGCAATAAGAAGAGCCAAATCCAATTATGCTACTAAACTAGAAGAACAAATCACCACTAATGATACACGTTTTATCTGGAAAAAACTTCAAAACATGACAAATTATAAAAAGAAACCCACCCCCATACCTGACGGCGATGATCAGCTCTCTGATACACTCAACTTCTTTTATGGGAGGTTTGAGCAGGTACCGGCTACACCACCATCTCCTCCCGACCCCCTCCCCTCCCCCCCTTTTACCATTCACAAGGAGGAGGTGAGGAGCACCTTCAGGGGACTTAAGAGGAATAAAGCCCCCGGTCCAGACAACATCAGCCCCACTGTTCTCTACCCAAGTGCTTCAAAGAATCCATCATCATTCCGGTTCCTAAGACCAAGACCATCTCCTGCCTCAATGATTACAGACCTATTGCCTTGACATCAGCTGTCATGAAATCATTCGAGCGCATCATACTCAATCACCTAAAAACTGTCACCAACCCCCTCATGGACCCATTCCAATTTGCATACAGAGCCAACAGGTCAGTTGAGGACACTGTCAACTTAGCAATTCATCACATACTGAACCACCTTGAGTCCGCAAATACATATGCCCGCATCCTGTTTATGGATTTCAGTTCTGCATTCAATACAATAAACCCGGCCAAACTTTTTAATATATTACTGAACATGAATATCGACCCATGCATCTGTCATTGGATTCACAGTTTTCTCTGGAACAGGCAACAGAAGGTAAAGATTAACATTTATACATCCTCCCCTCTGTTCCACAGTACAGGCGCACCTCAAGGTTATGTTCTCTCACCCTGGCTATTATCTCTCTACACAAACCAGCTCACATCACACCATAGCTCTGTCGGCCTGTACAAATATGCAGACGATACAACCATCATAGGATTCATCACTAACAACCAAGAAACTGAATACCGTGCACAGATCAACCAAGCAGTGACCTGGTGTACAGACCATGATCTCCTACTCAATACATCAAAAACAAAAGAACTCATCGTCGACCTAAGACGCCAGCCATCCCCCAAAACTCCAGTGCTTATTGAAGGTGAACCCATCTCCATCACTGATACATACAAATTCCTTGGGACCCATATCAGCAACAACCTCAAATGGAAAATCAACTCAGATCATATCTACAAAAAAGCCCAGCAAAGACTTTTCCATCTCCGACAGCTCAAGAAGTTCAAAGTAAGGTTTCATCTCCTGCTCCGCTTCTAAACAGCCATCGTTGAAAGCATCCTCACCACATCCATCACAGTTTGGTTTGGCAGTCTTGACACACTTTCCCGGAAGAAATTACAGCGCATCATCAACAGAGCATCCAAAGTCATTGGTTCACCCCTACCATCCCTTTAATCACTCTACCACAAACGGACACTTCGAGGAGCCCACAAAATAATTTCTGATATCACTCACCCTGCACACTACGCCTTCCAGCTACTGCCCTCTGGGAGGCATTACAGGACAATCTCCTCCAGAACAACTCCCTTCAAAAACAGTTTCATCCCAATAGCAATAAACATTTTGAACTCTGAACGCTGAGGACTGTGGATTAGGCATGACTCCTTATACATTATCTGTATGTATGTATATGTATGTTATTTTATTTAATATGTTTATTGTTTGTTTAATGTAATGCTGGAACCTGTACCAAAGAGCTGTACTGAAAACAAATTCCACCAGCTTGGCTGTGTGGTCATTAAACTAAAATCAAAATCAATCAATCTGTACGCTCTGTTTATGTTGTATACTGTAACAGACAATGACTTTCAGAAGGAAACCTGTTTCTCAAAGGAAGGTTTCTGACACAGTGTTTTAAATTGATCTCACTAGTGCTCTCTAGACACTGAAGTACTCTGTGTATTTGACAGGTTTGTGTCTCATCTGAGGCCATAGATTGATTATCACAAAAGATAATGTTTTTTCTCTAAATTATCATTAATCATTATAAACATAAAGAGCTAAAGAAATGTCAATTACAAGCATTAGCTACACAACAGATCCAGGACAGTCCACTTTAAAGCCTGCTTTAGATCAAATTACTAGTTAGACTGAAGAAACTAACCCGCAAACTTCTTCTGAAGATCATTTCTTTCTGATTTTAACTCGTCTCTCTCTTCTGTGATGTTGGTGATCTTGGTTAGCAGCTGTTGTCTCTCTTCTGTGAGGTTCATATTGTTGGTTAGCAGGTTGGTGATCTTAGTCTGCAGCTGTTGTCTCTCTTGAGTGAAGATGAAACACAACACTATGACTGCAGTCATCAGAAGAACACACATCAGCCCCAAACACACACCAGCTGCTCTGGAGATCGTCACACCATCACTTCCTGAAGAGGATAGATATGATGTTAGTCTCTTCACTTCCTCATATCATACGACTCACATCTTCTGAAACGTGAACTGTAGACTAACTTTAACGCTTGTCAGACGTTTATTAGTGTGGTTTTTGTTCTTGTGTTTTGTGAGTAAATGCAGAGGAACAGTTCACTCAAAAATGGTTTCCTGATTATTTACTCATCCGAGTTTCACTGTATATGATTTTCTTTTTTCAGCCGATGATACATTTTTGGTTTTGGAGGAAACCGTGAACAGGTCTCAAGATAAACCTTTTCTAAAGGTCAAAAATCCATATTTAGGAAGCTTTAAACTAATCCACATGACACTGGTTGACAAATAAGTGTCTTCTCTAGCAAAACGATCAGTCACTTTCAGGAAAAAAAAAATAAACCATTAACCCTCTGGAGTCGATTAACGCGGATACGTCCTACAGTCTCAGGATAATTAACTAAATCATTTAAAAGGTTCCTACAGACTCAAGAGAAAGGCCTAAGCCAAACATTTCTTAAACAGTGCTACACTGGTTATTATGGTTACACTACATACATCAAATGGTCTGCTTACTTATGAAAAAGTGTTCTTTAAGCCTCTGGAGTCGATTAACACGGATACGCATTATGAGTCATTTTCTTCCGATAAACCCGAAAGACTTAAATTACACTTTCAGTTTTAACCGTACAGATAAGAGCAATACATCAATCGAATCTGTAAAGGGTCTATTTTTTTTTGGATACAGACATAATAACAACAGAACTTTGAGCATTTATAAAATAAAGATAACAAACGAGGTGTGCTTGTCTGCAGCCTTTGCATGCCCTGATCTTTATTTACAAACACGTCATTAAAATGAACTGTAACTCGGTGAATACCCAACGAAGAGACATGAGAGAGATATCTATAGAAAGCTTGACATGTCTACTTTCTAAACTAAACAGAAAACAAATATTCTGTGATAAAGTAATCCATATGAAAACAACGCGATGTCCGATGTCCACCATCAACAAATGGAGCATGCAAAGACTGCATGTCAGATCATACTGGAGGACCTGGAAGAGAGTGAATGATCAGAAAATGTCCTTTAATCTCAGTTACCTGTGTGTGGAGGTGTTCGGGGTTCTTCTGTGTTGAAGTCTTCTGTCTCTTTCTTATGTTTCATGTCTCTTACAGCCTCTGCACTGACGTAGATATCAACAATCCTTTCTATTCGGTCTTCTGAGTCCATTATTGAACCTTTAATACGTGCTATATGATTGTATTCTCGTGGCGTTGAATCTGTGATATCTGTTCAGACTTTACCTCGTACGACGTTCACATATTCTTAGATATCATCCATGTTGTTTCTTCTTCTCTGCATATTTTCAGAGTTTTATCCTTTCTACATTTTCATTTCCACATTCAGACAGCTTAGTTTCAGTAAACTAACACTAGTTTCTCTCTCTGTAGTGGACTGTGTTGTGTTCCTCATCTGTTTGTGTGGCCAGTATTTATGCAGAAAGGAAGGGTTTTTACAGAAATACTTCAAGTATTTATGTCAAAGGGAACTTCAACTCACTGCAGAAGGACACTGAAAATAAGTGTTTCAACCATGTGGTTTGTGTTCATGTAAATGAGGTTGAAGCACATGCATTAATTTTACAGTAACAGATGATGAAGTGTGATACAAATAAGACTTTATTAACTACATAAACATTTAAACAAGTCTAACACACATACACACACACACACATGCATACAGTTGGCATTGGAAAAAAAAAGTTAAAACTTAAGCAGTAAAAAGAAAAGAAACAAAGACATGAAGCTATGGTACAATTTGATATTCAGCAGATCTATAGCCTGAAGGAAACATCAGTTTCTTAGTTCTTAAACACTTTTGTAAAAGATGCATATGATACTTAATGTATCAATTAATAAGACAAAGTTTGATATTTGCGAGTCTTGCCTGTTTGATAAAGAGTCCTGATGCACTTTGGGGCTCCAGTTGGTCTCTGCTGAAGTGAATTGATGAGACCAGTTTGAATCAGAGGATCTTGATGAGTAAATGGTCAAGGCCGAAGCCTGGCACAAGCTTAGCGTGGTTTTAAGGCTCTTAGCTCAGCATCTTCCTGAAATTCCCGAATCTAGAAGAACCGCCTGATCTGGTGATCAGTGATCTATATAGGGGGATGATGTCACACCCTCAGGATTTGAGTGAGCCAATGAGGAATGGTACCTTTTGGAGGGAAGTTTTAAAACTCTTTGTCTCTAGTATGGTAGAAATTAGATTGGGCAGTTCAAGAGAAGAATCATTAAGATTCTTATAAAACTAATGTGTTGCATAGGCATCAACATATAATATACACTCTCATTTAGATCATGAAAATGCAAACTCATAGACACCAAACATCATATAGATGAGGTTATATTAACTAGTGATCCATCATAAGCATGTATAAAACATATACAATACACAAAACACAATATACAAGAACAGTAACAGTATACACACTGCCCTAAAGTATATGTGTATAAATTCAAAGAAAGGTTTTCCTATGCATTAATTAGAGAAGAGTCCCTTTTATGTGCATTATGTGTCTGTTTTTAGAGACTTGAGTTAAGAGTGGCTTAGTCACATTTTTTGGGCGTCGTCAACCTAGTGTTACCAGATAATGTGCCTATGTTTGCTAGGGAACCAGAGGCCTGTTCTGTCCATTTTGAGGTGATAGATTCTTTTTGGGGGAAGGGTCCATTGACCCTTTGGTTAGATGAGGAGGCGTTAGATATTATTAGTTAAATATAACAAATAGTTGTGTGTCTGATTGGTCCAAATGCTACATAATTCCCCCCTTTCGAACATTGTTGTCCGTCCAATAGACAACAGCAAGCAACGTCAAAGGTGCAGAGAAATTGGAAATGCTGGCAGGAGAGCAGCAGGTGGTTGTTAGCCCTCTGTTTTGCTCGAACTTCACTGGAAATCTGATGTTTGCAGTGTCGCTTGGATCTTGTGGTAGCACCGACTTTAGCTTGCCTGAGTTGTGTTGATAGATGTTTTTGTTTTAGTCATGTGGGCCCGTTGATCCTCCAACATTGTCTGGCTGCTTCTGGGGTGCCAACTGGTTTTAATGAATGTTCCTCCCTTGAAGGGGTCTGATGCTGTGTTGCATCAGGAAGGAAGTTTGTCCTTCCCAGTACTCCTCAGTTGAGTTTTGTTCAAAGAGCTATTTTGCTAGTGTCAGCAGCTCAGTGGATGCCTTTCTCCCAGCGGTTGGTCTGGAACCTGGGTCTGTTGTCTTGGTGTGAAGGCTCTATCCTCCGCTGGCTAGCGGCTTTCTGCAGAAGGGCCTTGCATTATGGTGAAGCTTTGGATTCTGGGATGTGAAGTTCAGAATCAGTGGGGTCTTACACACAACTTTTAATGGAGGCCTTGCGGTTGTTAAAGGCCTTCTGTGTCAGGTCATGCAGTTGTTGAACAGGCATTATGTGCAGGCCATAATGCCTAAATGGTGACTTACAATAGGATGGAGGTTTTGGAGGAAAAGGCTTTTGAAGCCGGTGTCCTCCTCCATGCCAGGGTAATTGCAAGTTTAGAAGAAAGCTGGTCGAAGTCTGTGGTAGTAAGCAGGGGCATTTTCATGACTGTCCTGTTTGGTGTCTAGGGTAGTGATCAGTTCATGTTCAGTCTCTGGGTCTAAGAATTCCTGTATGATCACTTGTTTAAGCTGCTGGTGAGGCCACTCTTAGGATCAGTTCCTTTGATGTCCTTAGGGTCTCTATTGCTGAGCAAGGACTTGGATTCCACCTCGAGCTGATTGCAGGTGGCATTCACAGGCATTGTTTCGGTTCGCCTGAATTCAGTTTTTATTCTGCCGCTGCAGGGGTTTTAAAGGAGACAAACCTGAAGTGTCCAGCAGAAGGCTTCGGTTCCCCCCTTCGCAGCTCTGTAGGGGGTGAAGGGGCTTGCACTGCTGGTGGTATGATGTTCACCAGGCTGTCTTTCACGTGAGTCCATGCGCAGTCGGCAGTTCAGTCCTGGTTGCATCCTTCTAAGGCCTCAGCTCTGGTGTCCCCCTCATTAAGTTCCACATACGCTGTTTTTAACAGTGACTTTGTGTGAAACAGTTCTCTTTCCAAGTCCTGTCTGGTGGCTTTTTCCAGCTGCACTTGGTGTCCAGCAGCTGTCAGAGCCTCCTGAAGACTGGTGATTTCCTTCTGTTGCTCCATTCTGTAAGGTTCTTTGCATCTGTTCTGTGCTTTCTCTTGTTGAGCATGTCACAGTCTCACCATTGCAGGTTGTTGGCTGCTTTGGGCTGAAGGATGTCCATCACAGTTCTCTGCTGGGTTTCCAGGTGGTCCTGTTGAGCTGACAGGGCTGGATGTCTGTAGAAATGTCTGTGACATACTGGCACACTTGTGGGAACACCAGAGATAGAGGGACAGGGGGCAAATACAAGTATGTAAAGAGGTGTAAAGCTATCTGTCTGGGGAAGGTATATAGCTGGTGAGGGGTTGGTAGTGGGGTACGTTTGCTGTGTTTTTGTGTTTGTGAACACATAGAGAGAGTTTGAGTAACTTTGTCGATGGGGCTGTAAGCAGGGGTCATCTAATGACCGGGTCATACATGTGGTCAAACTATTACTCAAAGCACTGATGGTTCACATGGTTTTGCCACTATGAAGGTATCAAATAAAACAAAACTGAAGAAAGAGACAGTGGGAAAATGAAAGGGCTTTCCTTATTTAGTTAAAGCTAGGAGATATGACTAAGCGGTTATCACTTGTTCAAAGGAATGTAGCATGGTCATGAAACATGGGGAGACTGTTAGCTGTGCTAGCAGGGACACATCGAATACCTCAAGGTAATAAACAGAAACAATAAGAAGTGTTTCTAGTTTGCTCAGGGGCCTGGTCTATGAATGGTAATAGAAGTGCTACATAATTCCCCCCTTTCGAACATTGTTGTCCATCCAATAGACAACAGCAAGAAACGTCAAAGGTGCAGAGAAATTGGAAATGCTATTGAGATTCTGTATTTCAGAATTCAGACTGACCTAGTGAGATTGGCAGGAGAGCAGCAGGTGGTTGTTAGCCCTCTGTTTTGCTCGAACTTCACTGGTAATAGAAGGGACAAGAATTAGGCCACTAAAACCTGTACTCATTAAAGGGACAACAGTTGCTAGAACGGCTCTAAAATATACAGAGAGGGGAGATGGTGATGGTCAAATAACTAAAATAAGGAAAAGGTAAAATTAAAATGTCCTAATAGCTTTAGGAAATTAAAAGGAATGATAAAAAAAAATTGATTTAATTAAATCTCAGATTTAATTAGATTAAATTTAGCTGAATCTGTACCTTCAAGCTAAAAGTAAATAAATGAGATCGAATCACAGAGAGGTAGAATAAAGTCTAAATAAATCACAAATAGATTAACCCAGAAGAGTCTGCTCACACTTCAGGGGTCACATGTTGCTAGGAGGCCAATGCAAGCTCACATCACAGCCCAGGTGGAGCAGCGACTGATCTGTGCTGTCAGCATGCATAGGAAACTCACATGTGGTCAGATGAGGTGGACTCAGTCATGATGTCACATGCAACTTATTCACAAATCAAAACAGCACGTTCACTTCACAGGCAATGATGAATTCATAGTTATCTACACTAGAATAACACCATTAATTTGACATAAATGTTTCACATGAGCAGGTCACTATGAATACAATGATACGTAACATATAAAGCCTTAAATCAGTGAAATGAAGAGCATCGCTCAGATCACCTTTAACAGTGCTGAAAGTAGGGATTTTTTCCCTAAGATCCAACTGATTTATTCTGGTACCATTTATATGGCGTGCTAATCCAAGATTTCTTTGTCAGAAAAGTCATACCTTCTACTAACACAGAAATGAAGGTTTCTTCGCTAAAATCAGGTTAGTTTCTTATCGAACGATTTAAACACTTTATAGCACTGAAAACTTTCTACTGCTTGTAGGAAGGCACATTCAAGCTATAATTTTATATGATTTTGATCAGAAACTGGTTCGGGCATGTATAAGAAGTTACGCATAAGATTGATTACTGGGTCTGCTTGCAAGCAATGTTTAAAATGATGCCACCATTCTAAATTACTGCTAGTACTACATAAAGTAGGAACACTATTATTTTCCTGGTTATGTGAATGCTGGGATGATCCTGGCTAGCTGGTCAAGGTCTCTGGGGGTCACATCATACACTGCTGCAGGGATGCTTGGAAGGAGAGTCCACTCTGTGGTTGCTGGAGGTATTATGGAGGTATTATTTGCACTGCTAAGAGAGGGTGTGGGAGTAGAGTAACTCTCCCACTGTGGTCTATAAGACTACCTGAGTTCTCTTTGGACAGGTCAAGTTCGTCTTGAGTTTTGTCCAGCTTCTCCAGGTCCTTTCTGGCTACCTTTTCCTTTACCTGTAACTTCATTCTGCAGGGGTCCTTGTGGGATCTGTGAGATCCGTGATCTGTATCTTGAGATCCTTTACCTCCTGTTTCAGACTAATCTTGGTGTTCTCTTTGTAGTCATAACTCTGGCTTGAGTCATGAGTCAGTAGTACCCTTGTTGTCTAGTTGCTTTCGGCTCTGGTGCTGTAGGTTGTCTGCAGCCCTGGGTAGACAGGTGTTCCTCACAACGCCTGCCAGTCCTTTTGGTCTGCCGTCTGAGCAGTTAGACTGAGCATCTTAAACATCTTGGCAAACTCATGTTTAGAGTAAAGGGGTGAGAGACTTATACAAGATCAAACAGAATGTGGAGCTTGGTTTTACAGCTATGTTTTGCCAGGTGTGGTTAGCTGGTGAAGTATTCTGTTTTTATCTTAGCTGTGGATTCACACTGCATACACACATGCTGTATTTAAAAGCTTCAAATAAAGGATGTTAACCCCTAATTGTTAAAGCAATTCAGTATCTTAGCCTAAGATGAAACAAAGTCGTGTTAGCTTAGCCGCTGAAGGTGGTCTGTTTACAGCATGGCACCACCAGGTGATTTGTGTGCTATGTTAAGTTAGCACTTCCCAGAGGTGTGGACTCAAGTCATGTGACTTGGACTCGAGTCAGACTCGAGTCATGAATTTGATGACTTCAGACTCGACAAAATGTACAAAGACTTGCAACTCGACTTGGACTTTAACATCAATGACTCGTGACTTCACTTGGACTTGCGCCTTTTGACTCGAGAAGACTTGCTACTTCCCATGAAAACCTGGGGAGAAAAAAATGTTCACACGGCAGCGCCGCTCTCCGTATTACGGAGCCCCGCCCGTCACCTGTAGGAGAAAAAAATCAATCTGTGGCGACGGTTTTGCAATCCGTCCCCTCTGTTTATAAACCGTACTCACAAATTCATAAACTGTTCCCTCGGTTTAACAAATCGTACCCACGGATTAACAAACCGTGCCCACGAATTCTAAATCCGTGCGCTCAGATTTTGTAAACCGTACCCTCGGTTTTTGAATCCGTATACGAATTAATAATCCGTGCGCCCGCTTTCGCAATCCGTTCCCTCGGATTTGTAAACTGACACGCATTTGTAGCTCCGCCCCACCGGCAAATTCATTTCTGTTTATTAAACATTATTTTTCATAGTATCCAATGAGTTCATGATCAGCATTCACAAAATAGTCTTCGTTTAAGCGTTTATTTAACATTAATCACCAATAGGATAAGACACAGCCGCCTGTGTTTTATGGCCAAAAAAAAAAAAGCTAAAAAAAAGAAGAAAATAAGGGTAAAAAGCAATACAAAACAAATAATATGCCGGTTATGTTTTCATTGCTTTTCTCTCAACTGAATGCAATGTTATTTTTGGCCTCATTATTTAATAATAACATTAACAGTGAAACATGCATCTAACTCCGGCAGGTGGGGTGGGGTGGGGTGCTTGGAGCTTAGTATAATAAAATCACAAAAATAATTCTTCATGTTAAGAAAGAATTGTACACAAGCATTTCCAAAACTGTCAAAGGTTATTTAAAAATAAAGCAATTCATGAATTATTTTCTTGTACTCATTTATTTAGCCTACAAATTAAAATGATAAAAATAACTTTATTTTTATCATTATTATATATTATTATACAGGTTATGCATAAGAATCTTTTATCCAAAACAATTAACAACAGAGGAAAAAATTACTCCAGAGTTTAGTCACAATGGCAGATTTATTGTACAATAATAAAGTGCTATTATGAGATTATTCCTTTATTATTATTAAACCTATTCCACATAATAATATTCAATAAAACTGTATGTTAACACGTAGGAGCTTGCTGCATGAATCCGTGAGTACGGTTTACAGATCCGTGCGCACGGATTATGAATTTGTGGGTACGGATTCAAAAACCGAGGGTATGGTTTACAAAATCTGAGCGCACGGATTGGATTTGTTAAACCGAGGGAACAGTTTATGAATTTGTGAGTACGGTTTATAAACTGAGGAAACGGATTGTAAAACCATCCGTGGCCACAGATTTTTTTTTTTTTCTCCTACAGGTGATGTACGACACCTGAAGTTGCACAAAGAAAGGTAAGTTTTGAAAGAATGCTAAGCACCTTATCGAATGTACCATACTGTATCAACCACACAGTAAACGCACGTCTCCCTTGCTGGTTCATGCTAACAAAAATAGGGATTTTTGGACCGGGATTATGTGAGGTACATGAGTGTAGCACACTCAGATGGAAAACCTCGCCAACATCATGTCAACGTCCGTTTTAATGTTCCATGCTTTGTTGCTAGACGGATAAACACAAATGTATATCTCAGTCTCTCCAACACACATGAGACAAAAACAGACCATTGTTCTAGTGCAATATGCTGTTGAAATACAAGCATTTTTTGTGAAAATTAAAATTTTCCATTTTTTACTGTATTTTATTAATGTCATTGTATAAATGAGGTTTAAATAAATACAAATCTTACAGACATACATGATTTGTATAAATTTAATTTCTGTGGTAAGACGACTTGAAATGACTCAAAACTAAAATGGTATGACTTTGGACTAGACTTGAGGCTTGTTGGCTTTGACTTTTGACTCGACTTGGGACTTGCCTCATCTTTGACTCGACTTGACTCGGGACTCGAGGGCAAAGACTTACTTGTGACTTGCATAACAATGACTTTGTCCCACCTCTGGAACTTCCTGTGACAAGTTGTTGTCATGGTAACCAATGCATGCTTGTGCAATTCAAATAGTTTAGTGTCAGCCTATTTCAAAGAAGTTGCCCACAGTTTTAAAATGTGGTGCATTCAGTCCTATCCACAGCCGGTGGATCAGGCTGGTCTGCTGCTTTCCATAGCAGCACCTTTAGGTGGGCACGTCTTCCATGAAGGCACATATTGCGCTCTGTAGGAGGTAGTGCCTTCAGTGCTGGGTGCCTTTTGCGCTTTCGGTAAATTTCATACCGGGCTCCATCCAAGGTTACAAAGTTCCTCTGATTGTACAGAGCCAGAAAGAAAGCCTTTGTTGCTTTTATGATCTGTAAATCTGTGGCTTTTCCCTCTCCAATACAGTGGAGAAGCTTACCAGGTACGACTCTCATGGCCTTGAGTGCAGACACCTTCCCCTTCCCGACAGGATATGAGGTGATATCTCATCCCGAAAGAGCATGCATGGCCAGAATGGAACCACATTGGTCACCCAGATTCTCTGCAGTTGCATTTATGCAGAGAACAGTGCCATTCCATTTTTCCATCTGTAGGTTAGTTGTGATACCAGCCTTCCAACACCAATAAACCATAAGCACGAAGACATCTGTGTCATCACTGAGAATGTGAACAGTTGAAGCCCCATGTCTGACAGCATCTAACATGTAAGATATAAGTGATATATCGGCCTCATCATGAGTGTCAATGCTGTCAGCTTTACTGACCATCATGATCTTACTTCCTACATTGAAACTACACAGGAGTTCGCTCAGCCTTTGTTTGTTGTGCTTGTTTTTCAAGACTTTGTCTCGACTAGGTAGAGGTGTAGTCAATGAGAGCTTGTACTCTGTTCAGCTCTCTCCAGCTCTTCTATGTCTCTCATGGTCCTTGGCAGACACCTGCAAATATCTGTCAAAGATGACAAAAGTTTGGGTGTCATAAACAATTAAGCCGACGTCCCATGCTGGCTGCAAGATCTGCCACTGTCCCAGATGATGGCCAAACTACATGATACATGAGCTGGGATGCATCCACAATGACAACATCTTGTGGCTGGGGATTGCAGACTGGAATTCCGAGCTGCTGGACAAGCACTGACTTATTGCCCTTTCGGAGGCATCCATTGTCATCAATGATAGACAAGGGGACTGGGCTAAGCTCATATTTAAAGAGAGTAGAGAGCTCCATTTTCCTCCCACCACCAACAGTCGAGCAAATAATGACTCAAGGTCACAAACAACCTTCCCACTGACCTTTATTTCCTTTTTCTGGAACTTCATAGTCACTACCTTGTTAGAGATGGGTGTATGAAATGCCCCCGGAAGTGATGAAGAAAACTTTTCACACATAGCCTGGCCAATCTTCAGCGCATCTTGCACATTCACTTTTTCATCAGCCACCTGTCCATTTATGATGTGGTAGAGCAAAGTGCTCTCTGTCATGAGTGGATTTGTGTTTTCCCACAGCATCGTCACAATTTTAGAGCGGTCCTCAGCATCCAACTCCCGTCGTGCTTCACTCTCCTCTTTGTGTCTGTTGGACACAGTCTTCTCTGATGCTACTGTATCACTGTACATATCATCCAATGACTGAGAGAGATGTGAACATATGCCAAATAATTGGATCCAAGCTGCAACCTGCTCAGGGTTGGTTGAAATACCCTTCATGCCCCCTGCTCCCTTCCCTTGCCTGATGTATGTCTGCTCCCCAAACATATCGGCACTCACTGCAGGTGCACCATCTGAATGGCGGCACACATGACTTCCGGCAAGAAGGTCATCTTTTGCAATGGAAGGAAGGTGCTGCATTTCACGTAAATGCCAAGTGATCCATCTAGCATAGTGGTGATGACCAGCAGCAAAAAATAGGGTAGCATCTCTTCAAGGCAGTGTTGTTGCAGCAGCCAGTCACCCTCCCTCTCTGCTCGCCAGAATCTATGTGCAATTAAGGTTGGAGTGATAAAGCAATCCACCCATAATCGGCCTGTTGGGTGCTGTCTTGCCTTTTCCAGGAATTCCAGTATCTGCTGATGACTCTTTTCTCCCTCCTTTAAGAATTCATGAAGAAGAGCATACGTAACCATACGGAAGGCCACCATACCTTTCCATTGAAGATAGATGCCAGGCCGCCAAATGATGCACCTACCAGCTCCTCAAGGCCTGTTGAATTCATCAGCTCCCCAGTTGAGCCAATGAATGACATCAGGGTGTGCATCATTCCAGGGCTGAGCACCACTGATGCCCATCTCTGTGGGTCACCCCATTTGATCTGGCAAGCAATCTTGTACAGCTGCATGTCAAATGTTATATGACTGTAGCTCATGCCAAGCCGCTTGAGTGATGTGTCCAGGTATGTAATGGTACAGAGCACTGTATCAGGATGAGCAGGAGGTGAGTTGAGCAATGGTCCAAAGACACTTATAGTCTTCATTTTAGACACACCTTCATCACTGTGACGATCTTGCACAACGTTGTAGGCCGACCAGTCCAGGGGAAGAGGAGTAGAATGGAGCTGACAGAGCCAAGCAGCATCCCTCCTCTGTGCTCTAGAAACCCTCTCTTGGATGCTCTCTTGGACAGTAGCTGTTCTTGGCATTTCTTTCAGAGCGGGTGGGGTCAGCTTCTTAGGGCCTGTATAATGTTCAATGGCAAGACTGCTGTTAGCTACCGGACAGAATTTCTCAGCTTGGAGCTTTGTCAGACAGGGTACTTTTAGCGATGTAATCCCACCGTCTGGAGTCGCCACTCCAGGGAACAGGATCCCTGCAGGATTTTGCACAAACTGAGTGGCCATGGCATGTGTTGTGCGGCAACCATTGGGTGTGAAGACTACAAGATCAAAATTATCACCCCAACTGTGAATAGGGCCAATGCACCTCTCCAGTCCTAATACCCGCAGGTACTTATCTGCATCATCTGAGGCATATTTGGCAGCTGACTTCCGGAACCGGAGGACCTCATCATATGTTACAACAAGACCATGCTCATTTAGGTTCCGAACCAGTTCTGAACTACCATACTTATGATGAAGTTTAACAGCTAGCCCCAAAGTTGTCTGATTCCAGCTTTTACTGATGTGCTGCTGGATGCATTGAGCAAGTGTGAGTGCTGGTTTGGTCACTGTTTCTTCCCTGGACACAAGACTGGAGACAAGTCTTAGGAGAGTTGGACTTGTATCTTGAATGACCCTTTCATGCGTAAAGCTGCCAAGGTCGTATTCACAAGGCAATGGAATATTCTGGACCTCTGCCCGCACTTTTCTGACAACCTTGTTGACATCATCATCGTCATCATTGAAGAGGCCAGTTTGTCCTGCTAATTTGAGTGATTTACCTTTGTACTGCCTAAAGCCAACAATTGTCTGGCATCCTTCAACTCTCAATACAATAACGGCATCACCATAATAATCACATAGGTTGGCTAGCATTTGCTTCCGGCACAAATTCCCAGAATTAGCTACAAAAACATCATGTAACTCGGAGACAGTCCAAGTCACTGACTTGTTTGCACTCATGTGGTCTATGACTGAAGCTAGGCAGCTGTCAACTGGTTTACTAGCAGTTGAACTTGAGTCAATAGGTACCTTCCTGAAAGCATTGTAACACTTGGAGTGATACTGAGCATCAGCTGCAGGTAGGTCCATGATGCCATTCACCCGTAGCTTCACAACTTCTGCCCAATCATCCTGCCGTTCATCACATTTAGACAAAATCAGATCTTTGAAGGGTGGAAGGCCTGAGCTATCTAAAGTCTGACATTTTTTAACTGGATTCCACCTGTTAGTATTTTTAGAGTCTTTTTCTTCACAAATAAGACCACAGAACAAGCACTGTTTTGAATACTCAAAGGCAGAGAGTTGAGAACGAATGATTCGCTTTCCGGGCTGACTCTGAAATGAGTCTGACTTGCGTTTGCTCACATTTCTAGAACGAGAAGTATATGAGCTGTAGCAAGATTTGTGACATAGCACAGAAGCTGATGAAGCACCGTCAGTAGCAATAATGTTTGATAAAATCTCATGTATGGCTGTGTCTCCGAGCTCCTCGCTCTTATTTAGCAGAGTAGCAATTCCTTTGGACCTAGATATTTTAAAGTCGCTATCTTTGCCACTGCATGGTGCAAACAGACACTAGGCTAGTGACAATGCCCCTGAATTTTCGAGATACCCCTACCGGAGGTAGAACTAAACCCAACAATGTTTTTCCTCATCTCTAAGGTCTCCCATATATGAAATGGATTCTTGGCTAAAAATATTTTACTGCTAAGATTGTTAAATTAACAGATATTGTTATACACCCCAAAATCAATAAAGGACTAAAATATAGCCTGTCCGTATGGGAGTTAAGGCATATAAACTAATGCAGATCAATCACACAAGCTCTGAGAGCTTTGAAACTTGACATGTTTGTAGTCAGGAAGTTGATTTAACTACTAGAAAAGACTGGATGTGAATATCTTGATGTATGGAATAAATAGACACATGTAAACACATATCTAAAATAAGCGGACATGCACAAATTCAATATCTATGCAGAATGTTTTCATTTACTTTGTGTTTGCTTTGCCTGACATTATCATAGAAACACATATGATGGCTTGTTGGAAAGGTGGGGTTGTGCTGAATCCAGCAATACCAAATATGTAAATATATGATAAAAGAGAAGTGTTCTGTCACTCAATGTATGAGGTGTCCAAAATGAATGAAAATGGAACACTGACATAATTGAGTCCAAACCCATTCATTATCAGTGGTGAGGAGAATGTTGAGAAATTCAAATATAAGAGACATCAAAAAATATTAAATATGGCACCTTGTACTATATGGAAACAAAGATTGAAATCGAAAGATAACACCTTACCATAGCACAAACAGGAGACCAGGAGTTTTAACTTAATGAACTTTTTAATAAAACTATAACTTAACTTCACACAATACAACCTAAATTACTGTCTTAAATAAAACAAATGGCAATCTAACTAAAGAAACAAACACTCTTCGGGGAAATGAGCCCTGTCTTCTCAGGCTGTTTAGTTTATTTTCTAGCAGCAACCATTTGGAACATCAACTGCTTTTGGTAACCATTGGAGAAGGGTCTGGCTGCAGACTTGCACTTGCACTCTCAGACACTGCTTCTGCTAGCGACGTCACTTGCAGTCTTTATTTTTTATTTTGTTCTATTTATTGATAACTTTTTGTTTGAATTTCCCAACATTTTATAACAGTTGCCATGTGGCGAAGACAAGAAAAAATAAACTAAATTACAATGTCAATTGCAATCGCTACTTGCACTCTCTGCTACCTGTGACTTCACTTGCAATCAACACAAATCTTGCATGTTGCCAGTGGAGACAAGACGCTGTGGTTGTGATTAAACGATTAAAACTAATTTAGTACTATAACGTACAGGGTCCTGCAAGAAAAAGACAAGCACAGACCTTGGCCACAGAACAGCAGAATATGAACGCAATGCACAAAGTCTTTTGTTAAGCGTTTTCCTCCTGTAGAAAAAACCTAACACTTAATATGGCATAATGTATTCAGACACATTAAGTTCAATTAAAAGATCAAATTCGATATATAGTTATTATTCAATGTACTGCAAGTCAAGCAGATGGCTATGAACACAATGTGCAAACTTTGTCCTCCCATACAACATAACGCTTAATGTGGCCTAATAACAGACTAAGATGATAAAGACAATTTAGTAGGCCTAGCCTAGCCTATATGTCTTGTTGTTGACTCTAAGTACATACAGACCAGCAAATATGAACGGGCATTATGCATTAAGTGATTTTAAAAGGATCAACTCCGTACAGGCAAGAAGACGAGTACAGAACGCAGTGCGTTAAATTGTACATTAAACATTTTCCTCCTATAGAAAATCATTATAAATAAAACACATAATGTAGGTTAATGGACAAAGACAGTGATATAAACAAGTTGTAGGCAGTTTACTCTATATGGAAAAATGCTTAATGTGAAACTTTGCGTGTTGCGTTTATTCTGGGCTCACCTGCTTGCCTGTACATATTAGTTATGTATTTTAATAAAGTAGAGAAGCATGAGTTTGGCCTTTCTCATCTATGTCCATTATGCCACATTTTGCGGTATGTGAGGAAAATACTATATACATATTCCTTATATTAATGAACTGTACATTTAATTTGATATTTTAATAGCATCTTAATATATTAAGCCATGTTAATTGTTTTTTTTCTACGCTTAGCTAGAGACTTTGTGCAAATGTTCATATTCTGGTGTTCTGGCCATGGATTTGCCGATCTTGTCTTTTTCTTGCAGGACCCTGTACGTTATAGTACTAAATTAGTTTTAATAATTTAATCACCACCACAGCGTCTTGTCTCCATTGGCAACATGCACGATTTGTGTTGATTGCAAGTGAAGTCACAGGTAGCGGAGAGTTCAAGTAGCAATTGCAAGTGACATTGTAATTTAGTTTCTTTTTTCTTGTCTTCACAACCTGGCTTTATAAAATGTTGGGAAATTCAAACGAAAAGTAATAAAAAAAAATAAACAAAATAAAAAATAAAGACTGCAAGTGATGTCACTAGCGGAAGTGCAAATGTCTGAGTGTGCAAGTCTGAGAGTGCAAGTACAAGCCTACAGCCAGACCCTCTTGAAACATTATGGGGTCAACTCCCCATGATGTTACAACTGCAACACACCACTCATCCACATTGTCATCAGTGACAAAGTGGGTCATATTTGGACAGTCAGGGCAAGAGCAAAACCCTGTGCAGGTCAAGCCCACAGAAAGACACTGGCATTTGGTGGCATCGGTGCAGTTTTCGTTTTTACAGTAGAGGTGGGTGAGGTCTCTAACTCCTTTAGGTGCTGGTGCCTTCTGGAACATCACAGATTAAATGCAGCCACCTTCTCTGAGCCTCCATCCTCTACCAACTGGGTTCCAGAGAAGAGGTTTGGCCAGGTGGCTGTGATGCCACACTGCTGTTTAGTACACGGCTATCAGCACATGTTGCTGGAAGCCATCTTCTGTTGGGGGTAGTTTTGCTGCTGACACCTCAGCTCATCCAGGTTGGTGCTAGGAAGCCCATCTTGGTGCCTCTTCTTTGTCTTTCAAGATCTTTGATTGAGTGTTGGTGGTCATATCTATCAAAAACTATAACAACACAGCTGTTACCTTCCTTTCCCATTAAAGTTGCGATCTTTTTCCAGACACACTCACCCAGGTCATTGTACGTTTGAAAGGCTGAATCATTGAGCATTTGAAGAAGATCCATGCCATCAATGATATATGCTGATGGTTCTTTTACACTTGGCAGCTGCTGTTGTCTTCTTTATGCTTCCATCATCAAAAAACAAAGAGGGTGGGACAAAATCATGTTTAATCTGAGATACGAGATTTTTATGACTTGGGAGTGGGGAGATACGAGGTTATGCACTCATTGATAAGAATGATACAGACACAGACGTCGCTGCTGCCAGCAGTGTTCATCAAAGTCTGTGGTCGTGTCGAGCCTTTTGACAAGAGATAAGGCTTTAAGGGGTAACTAAACCCCTGGTCAGAGCCTGACTCCACCCACTGGCAATATTTGAAAAATGCTGAAAAGTGGGCAGAGCACAGCGGAGATAGAGGGGACAAACCAAGGGCAGGGCTGAGCCGGTGGGGCGTGAACCTGAGACCCTCAGTGACAGATTAATTGACAGCTGCTGTTAGAGTCGCTAAAATGGAGAGTGACTCTAGTGACGCAAGTAGTTTTGCAACAGAGCGTTCATTTCAAGTAGAGGACTTTTCTCCCCCACCTTCACCTGAAGTGGAGGATGCCGAGGTGTCTGAGGACACAGGGCAAGGGCCTGAGCTATATCAATTCAAGCCACTGGCTCAAACTGCGGTCTTAACTCCCGGATTCTGATAGGCATCCGATGATGCTAGCGAAGCATCCGTGCAAGAGAGAATGGGGCCAGTCTCCGAGTAAGGCACTGCGTCGCTTTTCAGCGTGAGCTGTGTGGAGCCTTACAGCTGTGTGGACCATTACCGAAGCATTACAGCTATGGATTTTTAACAAAACAAGCCTACTCAAATGTATCTAACCTAACGATTTTCATTCGTTATTGTAAGAAATGAAAAAGAGTTATGCAAAGATAGGCTTACTTGGCGCCAGTAGACAGACCTTTTTTCTCCCATAAATAAAACCTGTTGGCCTACTTGGGGCATTTTACATGCACAGTGCCAACTTTGAGTCAGTAAAATAATAATAAAAACAATAATTTAATGCTGGTATCCAAAACATTTAATTCAATACAAGTAGAATTAGAAATTAGATACATTTTAAAACTTCAATGCACATGTATAATAAGCCTAGTAATAATAACCCTAGTACTATCGATCATAACATACTTCTACAGAGACTGGAAAACTGGGTTGGGCTTTCTGGGATGGTACTCAAATGGTTCTGGTCATACTTAGAAGGGAGAGGCTATTATGTGAGTCTAGGAGAGCATAAGTCTAAGTGGACGTCCATGAGATGTGGAGTGCCACAAGGGTCAATTCTTGCACCGCTCTTGGTTAGCCTGTATATGCTTCCACTAAGTCAAATAATGAGAAAGAACCAAATTGCCTATCACAGCTATGCTGATGATACCCAGATTTACCGGCACGTCTGCTGCTTTAAATTCTCGAGCTCATTACAGCAGGATTGATTCTGATTGGTTGGCAATGTTTTATCGTTCATCAGGGGGGAAAATCATTCTGAAAGTGATTCCAACGATATCGTTTCTTTATTGTTATAGTTATGGTGTGGACTCTGCAATTCTTTAATATTGAGAACGATTTTTAGAACTATATCTTTATTGTTATCTTTATAGTTATCGTGCTTGGTGTGAACGGCCTTTAGCGGGCAAAATCCTCAATAAATAAGCACTTTAACATCTGAAGACCGGAGGAGGTTTGGAGAGAAGCTCAAAATTTGTATTGGTGACAAAATCGAAGCTATTCAAAGCCCATATGAAATCTGGGATGACAAAAAACGTTGGTCCGACTCGCCCGTTACTTGGCCACCAATCTGCTGGGGAGACATTTATTCTTATTTAATAGAAACCCCTGGACCCTTCACTCATGAAAGATTAAAGGCTTTCAAAAGTCTGAAGGCCTATGATTATTTTGTTTCTCGAAAAGTTGGGCCAATCTTTTCTGCCAAACAGAAAGCAGTGATCGTGCTAAAAGCAGAGGTTAGACCTGGCCAAGCAGAGTCACAGCATGATTCGCATCTCCCGTGGGTGATCGCCAAAGAGAACGGCAAAATAATCACTGCTCACTGCGACTGCAAATCCGGGTAAGTCTTCATTGATCAGTGTTCTTATTTACTTATTTATTTACTGAAAATGTAGTGACTGTTGTACCAATTCAATTGTTTTCAGTGTGAGACTTTCAATGGCGTCTGTACTAATGGTGAAAAATTGTATATCACAGCTTACTTTTTTTTTTTTTTTTTTTTTTCACTTTTTTTTTTTTTTTTTACAAATTTCTCCTTCTTTCAAATCCAGTCTTGGAGAATTTAATGTTTAAAGTAGAAGCAGCTGTCAGGATAGGACTTACAAATGCTGCATGTACTAGTGAGGCTTGCAGCAAAGCACAGCTACAGAATGATGTGAGGAACATAGTCTGGGTGCTGTGGATTGCGGTTTGGGACACCTGAATCAGAAAGTGAAAACATATGACTCGGTTGATTTGACTCAGTTTTATTTATTTTTATTCAATCTTCTATAAATACATAGTCACTAAGACTTATCATGAACAAAATGTGCCTCACAAACTCGATCAGAAGCTGCAGGCTTTCTTCGGAACGTCCAGGTTCAATCGCCTAATTGCACGCAACAATTTCTTTCATTTTTCGCTATCCTTTTCGGAGGGAATTCGAAAAAACTTTTTATCAGGCCCCCAACTAACCGTACAATCGACCACACAGCAAGAGTGAACCATCCTCTTCTCTAAATCCTCCTCCAAACGTGCAAAACAATCAAATTACAGGTATCTAGCGGTGTTTCCTGCCACACGATTCCCATGATGCAACGCGACAAACATAAACAATGACGTCACAAAAGATCCGCCTATTGACTCCCTTTGCCAATGCATTGATAAAATTAATAGTTGGATGTGCCAGAGCTTTCTTCAGCTAAACAAGGAAAAAACTGAAGTCATTGCATTTGGAAACAAACATGAAGTGTTCAAGGTGAATGCATACCTTGACTCTAGGGGTCAAACAACTAAAAATCATGTCAGGAATCTTGGTGTGATTCTGGAGACCGGTCTGAGTTTCAGTAGTCATGTCAAAGCAGTAGCTAAATCAGCATACTATCATCTCAAAAACATTGCAAGAATTAGAGGTTTTGTTTCCAGCCAAGACATGGAGAAACTTGTTCATGCCTTTATCACCAGCATGGTGGACTATTGTAATGGGCTCCTCACCGGCCTTCCCAAAAAGACCATTAGACAGCTGCAGCTCATGCAGAACACTGCTGCCAGGATTCTGACTAGAACCAGAAAATCTGAGCATATCACACCAGCCCTCAGGTCCTTACACTGGCTTCCAGTTAAATATAGGATTGATTTTAAAGTACTTTTACTCGTATATAAGTCACTAAATGACCTAGGACCGAAATATATTGCAGATATGTTCACTGAATATAAACCTAACAGAGCACTCAGATCACTAGGATCGAGTCAGTTAGAAATACCAAGGGTTCACACAAAACAAGGGGAGTCCGCCTTTGGTTACTATGCCATCCGCAGTTGGAATCTGCTTCCAGAAGAGATCAGATGTGCTAAAACACTAGTAACATTTAAATCTAGACTCAAAACTCATTGTTTAGCTGTGCATTTATTAAATGAGCACTGTGCTATGTCCGAACTGATTGCACTATATTTTCACTTTTTTTATGTAAAATCATTTTCTAACTGTTTTTAAATTCATTTTAGTTAAGTAGTGTTTTTCATAATTTTAAAAGTTTTAAAATTGCTTGTCTTTATTTTTATTATTTTTCTTCATGATTATTTTACTTTATTTTATGTAAAGCACTTTGAATTACCATTGTGTATGAAATGTGCTATATAAATAAACTTGCCTTGCCTTGCCTAGTAATAAGTAGACATTTAAAATACATCAATAACTGATATCATAGTTTAAAATAGATAAAATCAGAGTTAAGGCTTGCTTTATGTGTTGCTCGATGAGGATTTCTCAATCGTTGCGACTTTAAATCCTGAGGACACAAAATGGCGTGGAAGCTCCTGCCGTGGAGTGAAGAAGAGGTGGCGTTACGAGGATTCTCAGACAGTTGAAGTGTCCAATGGAGTTAAGAGATTTGCTCTCAATCTATTTTCAACACTTTAGATTGTTTACCACGTGGGGTTTGACCAATAGCATTGAATTGTGAAATAATATGAAATAGACAAAATTTGGACATGCGAGGATTCTGCCCGTCAGTGACGATATTTTAATAAAGGTGTTCCATTCCAGTGTTAACCTGATTCAATTGGATCTGTGGTTCATATGAATTGCATAGTATACTGTGCCTTATGAAATGTATCTTTATTAAATGTATCATAAATATAGATCAGCACTTACCTAATGTAAGTTACTTTGCAGTAACCATGAATTTGTCAACATTTCTCTCACCACTGTTAATGTGATTTGGACTTGAGGCTATTTTGTCCAGCGTTCTTTCATTTTGGACACCTCATACATTGAGTGACAGAACACTTCTCTTTTATTATATATTTACATATTAATAATTTAAGTTGTATTGTGTGAAGTTAAGTTATAGTTTTATTAAAAAGTTCATTAAGTTAAAACTCCTGGTCTCCTGTTTGTGCTATGGTAAGGTGTTATCTTTCGATTTCAATCTTTGTTTCCATATAGTACAAGGTGCCATATTTAATATTTTTTGATGTCTCTTATATTTGAATTTCTCAACATTCTCCTCACCACTGATAATGAATGGGTTTGGACTCAATTATGTCAGTGTTCCATTTTCATTCATTTTGGACACCTCATACATTGAGTGACAGAACACTTCTCTTTTATCATATATTTACATATTTGGTATTGCTGGATTCAGCACAACCCCACCTTTCCAACAAGCCATCATATGTGTTTCTATGATAATGTCAGGCAAAGCAAACACAAAGTAAATGAAAACATTCTGCATAGATATTGAATTTGTGCATGTCCGCTTATTTTAGATATGTGTTTACATGTGTCTATTTATTCCATACATCAAGATATTCACATCCAGTCTTTTCTAGTAGTTAAATCAACTTCCTGACTACAAACATGTCAAGTTTCAAAGCTCTCAGAGCTTGTGTGATTGATCTGCATTAGTTTATATACCTTAACTCCCATACGGACAGGCTAAATTTTAGTCCTTTATTGGTTTTGTGGTGTATAACAATATCTGTTAATTTAACAATCTTAGCAGTAAAATATTTTTAGCCAAGAATCCATTTCATATATGGGAGACCTTAGAGATTAAGAAAAACATTGTTGGGTTTAGTTCTACCTCCGGTAGGGGTATCTCGAAAACTAAAGCACTTTTTGACCATTTGTCACTAGCCTACACTTCTTTCCCAACATTTCGACCTAATCAAACGTCTCTCTTTGTTTTGAAAGTACTTAACCCTAGATCCGAATGGTTAAATTAATACTTCACAACAACTTGAGAAAGCAGCAATAACACTGAATATCAACTTTTTTTAAATCCTTTCCTGATCAAATCACAAGAAGTCTGAATTTTTAGAAAAGAAGAATACAAAAATTTTAAATATGGTAACTAATTTTAGAACACCAGATTCACCCACAAAATTGATCTGAATAGAAATTCACAATGTACTGAACAATACTGTCATTATAACTCTGTCCACTTGTTATCTTAATGTGAAAACATAAGTAATTTCAACAATAAAATGTCAACATTAAAGGTGGGGGTGAAATGCTATTTCATGCATACTGGGTTTTTTACACTGTTAAAGAGTTGGATTCCCATGCTAAACATGGACAAAGTTTCAAAAATTAAGTTGTACGTTTGAAGGAGTATTTCTGTTCCAAAAATACTCCTTCCGGTTTGTCACAAGTTTCGGAAAGGTTTTTTCGAGTATGGCTCTGTGTGACGTTAGATGGAGCGGAATTTCCTTATATGGGTGCTAAGGGCACGTCTGCCGGAAGAGCGCACGCTCCCGTATAGCAGAGCAGAGAGAGGCTGTGCACAGACAATCACTGATCAGAGTGAGAGCGTCGCGAAATGTCACAAAAGCAGTGTTTTTGGTTGCCAGGGCAAGACGACCCTGCACAGATTACCAAAGAAAAAACAGCATTAAGGGACCAGTGGATGGAGTTTATTTTTACGGAGCATCAACGGAGTTGTGCAAGTGTTTGTGTTTGTTCCCTGCATTTCGAAGATGCTTGTTTTACAAACAAGGCCCAGTTTGATGACGGATTTGCGTATCGTTTATTTCTTAAGGATGATGCAATCCCAACGAAAAAGGTCACGATCGTGTGTTGGAACCGCAGGTGGTGAGTAAAACTGCTTCAAATATCTCTGCCTCCTTGTTAGTGCTTCCGCCTCCCATCGGAGACCCGGGTTCGAGCCCCGCTCGGAGCGAGTCGTTGCTGCTGCTGCTCTCGTTCAGTTTCAGCCTCGGGATCTGATTCTGGATCATAAATAAACGGCTGAATCTGACTGTTAGCCATAGTTTATTTTGGATGATGGATTTTTCCTCAAGGTAATGTCAGAGCCGTTAAATATGTTTTTCAACGGCTCTGGGTAATGTCACAGCTTCCACATACTCTCAACGCAAAAGCCTACTGGCGTTCGTGATTCTTTAGCTCCGCCCACACATCACGCCTCCAGCCGGTCGTGTTTTTCCGGGGAAAATCGGTACAGACTATCTTTCTCTTATGAATATAATAAAACTAAAGACTTTTTGGAGTTATGAAGGATGCAGTACTACTCTATAGGTACTCAAGATTAACAGGATATTGAGTGAAAACGAGCATTTCACCCCCCCTTTAAATCCCTTGACTGACTTTTGTACGAATATTAAGGCGATATAAGAATATAAAAATATTTGCAAGGTGAATTTGCTCCCTTGCTTTACAACATACTTAATATAACTACAACAGCTTATTTGCATAAAAACATGACTAGACCTCAAGAAATGTAAACAAATTGAGGTTATCAACATTCACATCAAAGAGCAAGAGTTCTTGTGATTCTGAAATGTGAGAATATTGTTTACCATGAAAATAGCCTAAAATTTTGTCCGAAATTAATCAAAAATGTGTCTAAATTTATCCAAATTTGTTATAGAATTACCATTTTGAAGTCTGAAAAAGCCAGAAATGAAATCAGCAGCCTCTAAAACCACTCACATATTGTAGAAATGGGCCATACAGTGCAAAATATGTGGCCAAAATGGACGATTAAGCTAATAATGCTAAAACTTTGGTGTACTCAACATTTCCGGGTTCATAATGGAGCTCTATGGGCTGGCTACTAGACTATATTCTTCCCTGGACTATCAAGCACACACTTTTAGGTTGACAGTGTCTTAAGCTCATAACCTTGGTTTTATCATGCCCGCATTTGTCCACCAAAATGTTAAGAATCAGCTCAAAGGGGAAATATGAATAATCAATCATAACTAGTTATGAGTAGTTATAAATATTTAGATCCACTGTAAGTTTTTACTTGACCTCTCAGTGTCAACTGTCCGTCAATTCTAAGAATGTTAATTTCCTAGTTAATGAAAATAACTTTCTTACTGTACAATACTACTCAGAACATGTAGCTAAAATCTGAATAATTAAGGACTTCATTTATGAGCAAACAATGAGCAACCTCAAGTGTGATACAACTAAGACTATATTAACTACATAAACACTTAAACTAGTCTAACACACACACACACACACACACATGCATAAAGTGGGCATAGGAAAAAGGGTTAAAGCTTAAGCAGTAAAAAGAAAAGAAACAAAGACATAAAGCTATGGTACAATTTGATATTCAGCAGATCTATAGCCTGAAGGAAACATCAGTTTCTTAGTTCTTAAACACCTTTGTAAAAGATGCATATGATACTTAATGTATCAATTAATAAGACTAAGTGTGATATTTGCGAGTCTTGCCTGTTTGATAAAGAGTCCTGATGCACTTTGGGGCTCCAGTTGGTCTCTGCTGAAGTGAATTGATGAGACCAGTTTGAATCAGAGGATCTTGATGAGTAAATGGTCAAGGCCGAAGCCTGGCACAAGCTTAGCGTGGTTTTGAAGGCTCTTAGCTCAGCATCTTCCTGAAATTCCCGAATCTAGAAGAACCGCTTGATCTGGTGATCAGTGATCTATATTCAATTCAATTCAATTCAAGTTTATTTGTATAGCGCTTTTTACAAAACAAATCGTTACAAAGCAACTTTACAGAAAATTATGTTTCTACAATATTTAGTAGTAGCTAGTAGTTTGTGCACATTTGACAGGATTTTAGAAAAAAATAAAAATAATAATACAAGACGTAGTCAGCTAGACGATGAACTATCGTCTAAGTTATTATATGATTCAGTCACACATTTAGCAATAATTGTTAGTTCTGTTTGTTGATTCAGGGTTAGCATCATCTGAGGTCCTCTGAGGGTCAGCATCATCTCTTCTCAGGTGTTCTGGATACAGACTGGAGCTTGTGTAAATCCTAGTTACCACGGGATGTAAATCCCGTGGCGAAACATAGAAACAAAATACAGACATCATTAGCATAGCTGCTGATCCAACAAAGTAAAATTAGTTTAACCCAAGCTAATGAATAAAAAAGCACTTTTGATCAGATGCAACTATACTCACAATTTAAAAGATACATTATTCGAATGCTTGGCGAAAGAGATGTGTTTTTAATCTAGATTTAAACAGAGAGAGTGTGTCTGAACCCCGAACATTATCAGGAAGGCTATTCCAGAGTTTGGGAGCCAAATGTGAGAAAGCTCTACCTCCTTTAGTGGACTTTGCTATCCTAGGAACAACCAAAAGTCCAGTGTTTTGTGACCTTAGGGTGCGTGATGGGTTGTAACGTGGTAGAAGGCTAGTAAGGTACGCAGGAGCTAAACCATTAAGGGCCTTATAGGTAAGTAATGATAATTTGTAACTGATACGGAACTTAATAGGTAGCCAGTGCAGAGACTGTAAAATTGGGGTAATATGATCATATTTTCTTGACCTCGTAAGGACTCTAGCTGCTGCATTTTGGACTACCTGTAGCTTGTTTATTGAAGAAGCAGGACAACCACCTAGAAGTGCATTACAATAGTCCAGTCTAGAGGTCATGAATGCATGAACTAGCTTTTCTGCATCAGAAACAGATAACATGTTTCATAGCTTGGCAATGTTTCTAAGATGGAAGAATGCAGTTTTTGTAACATTGGAAATATGATTTTCAAAAGACAAATTGTAGAGGAAGTAACAGTACATCCGTCTAGTTGCAGATTGTAATCTACAAGATTCTGTGTAGTGTTTTTTGGTCCAATAATTAGTATCTCTGTCTTATCTGAATTTAATTGGAGAAAATTATTTGTCATCCAATCTTTTACATTTTTAACACACTCTGTTAGTTTAGATAATTGAGAAGTTTCATCTGGTCTCGTTGAGATATATAGCTGAGTATCATCAGCATAACAGTGGAAGCTAATTCCGTATTTTCTAATAATATTACCAAGGGGCATCATGTATATTGAAAATAGAAGGGGACCTAGGACGGATCCTTGTGGCACTCCATATTTTACTGATGATAAATGAGATGACTCCCCGTTTAAGTAAACAAAATGGTAGAGATCGGACAGGTAGGATCTAAACCATCTTAGAGCCTGCCCTTGAATACCTGTATAGTTTTGTAATCGATCTATGAGTATGTCATGATCTATGGTGTCGAACGCAGCACTAAGATCAAGTAAGACTAGAAATGAGATGCAGCCTTGGTCTGACGCAAGGAGCAGGTCATTTGTAATTTTAACAAGTGCAGTTTCTGTGCTATGGTGGGGCCTAAAACCTGACTGAAATTCTTCATACAGATCATTTTTATGCAGGAAGGTGCTCAATTGAGCAGACACAACTTTTTCTAAAATTTTAGACGTAAATGGAAGATTTGAAATAGGCCTATAATTTGCCAGTACACTAGGATCTAGTTTTGGTTTCTTAATAAGAGGCTTGATAACCGCCAGCTTGAATGGTTTTGGGACGTGTCCTAAAGATAACGACGAGTTTATGATATTGAGAAGCGGTTCTTCGGCTACAGGTAACAGCTCTTTCAGTAATTTAGTGGGTACAGGATCTAATAAACATGTTGTTGGTTTAGATACAGTGATAAGTTTATTTAGCTCTTTCTGTCCTATGGTTGTAAAGCACTGCAGTTTATCTTTGGGTGCGATGGATGAAACTGAAGTGTTAGATGCTGTAGAATTTACATTCGCTATTGTATTTCTAATGTTATCTATTTTATCAGTGAAGAAATTCATAAAGTCATTACTATTTAACGTTGGTGGAATATTTGAATCAGGTGGCGTCTGGTAATTTGTTAACTTAGCCACTGTGCTAAATAAAAACCTTGGATTGTTTTGGTTATTTTCAATGAGTTTGTGTATATGCTCTGCCCTAGCAGTTTTTAGAGCCTGTCTATAGCTGGACATACTGTTTTTCCATGCAATTCTAAACATTTCTAAGTTAGTTTTTCTCCATTTGCGTTCAAGACTACGAGTTACTTTCTTGAGAGAGTGAGTATTACTGTTATACCATGGTACAGTACGTTTTTCTCTAACTTTTTTCAATTTGATTGGGGCAACAGCTTCTAATGTATTAGAGAAAATAGTGCCCATGTTGTCAGTAATTTAGTTTAATTCATGTGTATTTTTGGGTACAAATAGCAGTTGAGATAGATCAGGCAGGTTATTTGCGAATCTTTCCTTGGTGGCTGGAACAATAGTTCTGCCCAGACGGTATCGCTGCGACATATAGTTAATATCAGTTATACGCAGCATGCACGATATAAGGAAATGGTCTGTAATATCATCACTTTGAGGTACAATATCTATAGCAGTAAGATCGATTCCATGCGATATAATTAAATCTAGTGTATGATTAAAACGATGAGTGGGCCCGGTGACATTTTGCTTGACTCCAAAGGAGTTTATTAGGTCAGTAAACGCAAGTCCTAATGTATCATTTGCATTATCAACGTGAATATTAAAATCTCCCATGATTAGCGCCTTATCAACTGTAACTAGAAGGTCTGAGAGGAAATCTGCAAATTCTTTTAGGAATTCTGTATACGGCCCTGGTGGTCTATACACAGTAGCCAGAGCAAGAGATACATTAGATTTCTTTTGCATGTCTGACAGAGTAACATTTAGCAGAAGTATTTCAAAAGAGTTAAACCTGTATCCTGTTTTCTGGGTAACATTGAGTATATCACTATATATTGTTGCAACACCCCCGCCACGACCAGTCTGACGGGGCTCATGCTTATAACAGTAGTTTGGTGGAGTAGACTCATTTAGACCAAAATAATCATTTGGTTTTAGCCAGGTTTCAGTCAAGCAGAGTAAATCAAAACTATTATCTGTGATCATTTCATTTACAATAACTGCTTTTGGTGTGAGTGATCTAATATTTATGAGCCCAAACTTTAAAAATTGTTTTTGTACATTTACTTTACATTTTTCTGGTTTAATTACGATAAGATTTTTTCTAGATCCTACATTATATTTATATTTTAACCTCACTATTCGGGGAACAGACACAGTCTTAATAGGTTTTACAGCGCAAGTACTTTTAGCATTTAAGCAGGTGGAACAAAACTCATCATAATGCTTATTTGAGAATTGTCTTACTAGTCACATGGAGCGAAGTGTCCTGGAGATGTTGTCAGAGAGAAGCTCCGTTCCAATTCTGCTGGGGTGTAATCCATCAGCGCGAAACAGTCTAGGACGCTCCCAGAAAAGATTCCAGTTATTAACAAATAGCAGTTTCTGTTCTTTACACCATGACAACAACCATTCATTTAAAGCAAAAAGTCTACTGAACCTTTCGTGTCCTCGTCGATACGTGGGGAGTGGTCCTGACACGACGATCGTTGCCGCGGGCGTCGTGCTGCGAACCGTCTCGATCAGGCTGCTGAAGTCCCTCTTCAGCGTCTCCGTCTGCCGCAGCGTGGTGTCGTTAACCCCGGCATGAAGCACGACCGCTCTGGGGCTCTCGCCGTCCTTCAGGATCGCGGGTATCTGCGCAGAAACATCGAGAACACGAGCACCAGGCAAACAATGAGTGTGCACTTTACCTTCAGCTAACGTAGCACTTACGTGTCGGACGATGGAGTCTCCGATGATCACAGCGTCGCGTCCTGTCTCGCGGAGGGGAGCGAAGCGGTTCTGGATGGAGATCTCGAAGGCAGGAGGGGGAGAAGTCGTCGCACGGGACCCAGCTCGCGTCCTCCGCTGTGGATGCACCCAGGGTCCGTGGTGTCCCGGCGTCGCAGTGAAGGACATCTGGGAAGATTGCGTCCTGGGTGCACCGGGCCTGCGCAGAGAAACACACGGAGTAGACGTGGTGGGACTGTTAACAGCACGCTGTATACTTACCCCGGACTTGTGAGCGTCAGCCCGGGATGATTCCAGCGCGGCTCTCCGCTCTCTCAGCTGGGCCTGCCTCTGTTCCAGGTCGCGAATCTGCTTCCCCACGGCCTCGAGCTCGAGCTGCACAGAGTGGAGACATTCATCCGCCATTAAAGCAAGTAACAGTGAGTACAACAGTGGAAATGTGTGTGAATAGAGTATTATCAATGTAAGCGCAGTTAGCAGCAACCACGCTTGCTGATGCTAACTGGCTAAAAGCTAATAGCGGACCCGGGAGATCAAAATAAAACTAGTGATAGCGAGGCGCTCTGATTGTTTTTGTTGTAGAATACAATAGAGGATATATTCACACGTTATATAAACGGAAACGATGATGTATAAAATTGATTTTTAAGTTAAAAATAGTCAATGAAAAGAAGATAGTGACGGAGCTCAAACGCAGTACAGCCGTCAACAACAAACAGGAAGTGACCTATATATTCTATAGGGGGATGATGTCACACCCTCAGGATTTGAGTGAGCCAATGAGGAATGGTACCTTTATTATTTTTATTTATTTATTTATTTGAGCAGTAACCATTCTGCTCAAAAAGAAGTGGGCCGAAGCAAAAGAGCTTATAAGCGCCCACCCCTTATAAGAAGAATACAATAAAAAAATCTAATTTCACACTGGTACAAAGGAACATAGTTTTTAATTCATCACGTAATTCATAACAACCAGTAAGTTCATGGAACCTTCTTTGTATTTGACTTGGTAACAATTTGTGTCTTGCTTTATATAGCATTTGTATTTATTGGAACTCAACAATGTCATAAAACTTCATGATCTTAGATTTTAAAAATGAGTTTGTGTGATCCAAAAACCCAACTTTATGAATTAACCGGATAATTATTTTTTGCAGCTTTACTATAGGTTTTAATGTGCTTTTATAAGTACTACCCCATACCACAGAACAATAATGTAAATAGGGCAAGCTCAAAGAACAGTATAAAATATGCAGAGCTTTTATTTTTAAAATATGCTTTACTTTCGCCATTACCGAAATATTTATCGATATTTTAGTGATTAAATATTTAATATGAAAGTTCCAAGTAATTCTATCATCTATAATAATGAATTTAATTTCATGCACCCGCTCTATAACAACACCCTCTATCTGAATTGATTCCTGAACATTGAAATTATCATTGCGAAATATCATAATATTGCTTTTACTCAGATTTAGCGATAATTTATTTTGTTTGAATTTATTGTTGAGCTTATTAACACATTTGAGTTCCAAAGTAACAATTTGACACAGTGCGAAAATATTTATGTCTGCAAACAAAATGAATCTCAATATTTGAGATGTTTTACAAATATTGTTTATATACGTGTTAAACAATTTTGGGCACAGAATGGAACCTTGTGGGGAAACCACCCACAATTTATTGATAACTTGACTGATAATCTCCTATTATCACACATTGTTTTCTATTTTTTAGGTAACTAGTAACCCACTGTAGTGCTACCCCTCTAATCCCATACTGTTCTAGCTTATTAATTAAAATATTATAATTTAATGGTACAATTTGTAAGATATTTGCAATAAAATATCCAAAAACCACTAGGCTAGTGTTATATATTTTGTCCAGCTGATTACTAACAATATCTCTAATGTTTTAAACTACTTGTAAATCATTTGAAAATTCCCCTTCTAAACAGTGACACGGGGCAGTGCAGTCGCCTGTCAATGATGTTAGTTACCCTTTGTAACCGCCTTTACTGACTTAGAAACCACATGACAACAGTGTCGTGGAAAAATGGGGAAGTAGTGTCTAGTGTCCAGCAAACCACTAGCTTGCTTCAAGCAGTTCCTTATTTACTTCTTCTTGCACGTTTTATGGTGGATTGTGTTACTTATTTATGGAACATAATTACTGTTTACCGTCTGCTGCTGGTTCTGTCGACAAGGACAGCTCATGTAAACGTAGACGTACGGGTCAACCAAACGACCCAAGAAGAGTTTGGGACAAGAGGAGAGTAAGAGCGAGGATCGGTATCGGTGTTGCATTTTCTAGATGGAGAGAGCTTCGCGACAATCTTCAACTAGAAAGACATGCTGATCTCGCTTGCGTTTTACGCGACAGGTGAGTTGTTTCGATTCGTATCTTTATAGAAAATGTATGCTATTATAACGACCAACAAGATTAGTATTATGGGGCAGATACATGCCAAACGCGGAGCAGTGCGTCTCTAGACCCGCGCGAGGACGCATCTGATCCATTGTCTGATCGCGTCTTTGCATTGATTTTGTATGTAATCTACTCGCGCAAATCGATGAACTCGCGTTTGAAAATTATGACATCAAACACAACATTTATAAAACTTTACCCCATCCGTTAAATCCATGATTTATCTTTCCGTCTGATTGATGGCAGCCAGCTGTTTTGTAGAAGACAACAAATCCCATCATTCCACACTCCTTCTTAGCGTCATCAAACCACGCGATTGTTATTGTTTTGGTAGTGTGCCCTCTAGTGGCAGGTCCTACAACCTGTACCTTTAATGTGGCGAAGGCTTTACTTAGGTCAATAAATAACCCTATTGCATATTCCTTGTTGTCTACAGCATTAGTTACTTCCTCAATTGTATCAAAGAGTGCATGAGAAGTTGAACAATTATTCCTAAAACCAAACTGATTATCTGAGAGTAATTTATTTCCTTCAATAAAGCTATCAAGTCTTGAATTGAAAACCTCTTAAAATTTTTGAGAATTGCGGTAAAAGTGAAACAGGCCTACCTGTACCTTTTGGAGGGAAGTTTTACAACTCTTTGTCTCTAGTCTGGTGTCTTGCATATGTGTCGCATAGGCATCAACATATAATATACACTCTCATTTAGATCATGAAAATACGAACTCATAGATACCAAACATCATATAGATGAGGTTATATTAACTACTGATCCATCATAAGCATGTATAAAACATATACAATACACAAAACACAATATACAAGAACAGTAACAGCATACACAATGCATGAAAGTATATGTGAATTAGAGTCCCTTTTATGTGCATTTTGTGTCTGTTTTTAGAGATTTGAGTTAAGAGTGGCTTAGCCACATTTTTGAGCGTCGTCAACCTAGTGTTATCAGAAAGTGGGCCTTTGGTTGCAAGGGAACCAGAGGCCTGTTCCGTCCATTTTGAGGTGATGGCTTCCTTTTGGTTAGATGAGGAGGCGTTAGATATTATTTGTTAAATGTAACCAATAGTTGTGTGTCTCATTGGTCCAAATGCTACAGCTGGCAGTGTGAAGTAGAGTCCTGCACGGGTTTGGGTACAATGAGTGACCCACAAATTTGGCTGAAACGGGTGAAAAATATCCAACTGTGCCGGATACGGGTGCGGGTCGGGTCGGACACAGGGGAAACACGGGTCTAAACACGGGTTCAAAACAGTCACGTGCAAACGTAAAAATAGGCCTACGTTCCACTCAGCCAGATCAGCCAGCTGTTTTTTTTTCGTTGTTTTTGTTTTCCGTTTATATATATATATATATATATATATATATATATATATACACAGAATCTGAATTAAAATGTGTTTGATTTAAGCCTATTTCAAAATTTGTGTCATGAAATTATATTGCGCTTACAGCTCAACTAATGCGATCGTTATAAACGTGTTTAAAGGGGGGGTGAAATGCTATTTCATGCATACTGAGTTTTTTACACTGTTAAAGAGTTGGATTCCCATGCTAAACATGGACAAAGTTTAAAAAATTAAGTTGTACGTTTGAAGGAGTATTTCTGTTCCAAAAATAATCCTTCCGGTTTGTCACAAGTTTCGGAAAGTTTTTTTCGAGTATGGCTCTGTGTGACGTTAGATGGAGCGGAATTTCCTTATATGGGTCCTAAGGGCGCGTCTGCCGGAAGAGTGCACGCTCCCGTATAGCAGAGCACTGAGAGCACAACAGACTTCACTGATCAGAGCGAGAGCGTCGCGAAATATCACAAAAGGAGTGTGTTTTTGGTTGCCAGGGCAAGACAACCCTGCACAGATTACCAAAAGAGAAACAGCATTAAGGGACCAGTGGATGGAGTTTATTTTTACAGAGCATCAACGGAGTTGTGCAAGTATTTGTTCCCCTGCATTTCGAAGATGCTTGTTTTACAAACAAGGCCCAGGTTGACGCTGGATTTGCACATCGTTTATTTCTTAAGGATAATGCAATCCCAACGAAAAAGGGTCACGATCGTGTGTTGGAACCGCAGGCGGTGAGTAAAACTGCTTCAAATATCTCTGTGTTGTTTACTTAGCTATCAGCGCGTAAGCACATCAAGTAAACAACATGCGATGTTGTCATCAAACTGCACTTCCCACATGTACAGCTTAAAAAAAAAAAAAAAAAAGGACGACAAAGTGGAACTTAGTCATTTTCCAAAACCGCTAAGCAAATATATACAGTTTCAGTACATACCACATAGAGAAGCCTTTGCTGATGCTGCTCTTGTTAAATTTCAGCCTCTGGATCTGTGTCACAGCTTCCAGACTCGCTCAACACAAAAGCCTACTGGCGCTCGTGATTCTTTAGCTCCGCCCACACGTCACGCCTCTAGGCGCTCGTGTTTTTCCGGGAAAAATCGGTACAGACTATCTTTCTCTTATGAATATAATAAAACTGTAAAAAAAGTGTGTCTAATGTGATTGGCTTAACTGATTTGATTTCGGGTGTGGGTCGGGTGTCAGTTCTATTTTAAGCTGAGCGGGTCGTGTCGGGTGCGGATTTTAATTAGTGCTGCTCTCGGAAAACGGGTCGGATGCGGTTTTAAGCACTGCGGGTGTGGATTTACAAAATCGGACCCGTGCAGCTCTCTGGTGTGAAGGATATTTCACATCACTGACTGCTTTAACTGATCAGCAGATCAAAACTTTGATTTATTTCCTGTATACAAACATGCTTGCAACCAGTGTTTTTGACCTTTAAAGATATTTCATATTGAATGGCAGTTTCAACAGATAAATGTTTATGATTCAATAAAAAAAATAAACATGAGTAAATAATCAATACAGGTGTATTTGTCACAGTTATGCAGAGGGCTTCAACCAGCTTCATTTATAACTGGTTAACCTTTTATATTGTGAGTTAGAAAAGCATTAACAGACATTCACATCCAGTTGAGTTTAATCTCAGTTTCCATCATAGAGCTGATGAATCAGGTGTGTTAACGAACTAATGGAGACATTAGGAAAAATAATGAGATAACACTGAATGAGATTTGACAGGTGCATAAATGTCAATCTGTTCCACACAAATTGGTTCAAGTTTCTTTAATTGTCACACACATATTACATACATGTAATGAAATTTTACAGTACATGTACTTTCCTATCTTGTACCTACAGGAAAGGTGTCTTTCAAGAATGATGATGGGGCATTTTCTGCATCCACCACAAACAGATTCTGTGTTTTAGCGAAAGAATTTTGTTTTAGAGATGTTCAGCTAAATACAGTATATCCTCAACATTTATATAGTATTTTAATTTTATATTGTATTTGCTATCCATCCTAATCACTCAAATGGAAATGTGTAATTATTAGGCCTAAAGACGAACTGTAAGTCATTCCACTTCCACACAATATTGAAATAGACTAAAATCTGATTATGGGGAACTACTTCTGCAGCTTTATACAGATATGAATGCCAATCGTTCTTTTTCAGCTTCATTTCTACATTTATAATGAGATTTAATATTAATGCAGAGTGAGTGTTTTGGCCATGTTATATAGACAGTGTTTACTTGACTGTACACTTTATAATGCATTCACTTTATTTATTTGTTTTATTACTTTCTGAAAACAATGTATGTCCAAGTAACTTAATTAATTCCAAGCATGAAGAAGTAAACTTAAAATTTGTTCAAAAATGTGATTTTAAATATACTAAAACTTCAGGTTATTTAATAATTTACTTTGAAAGTATAAGTTACAATGATCACTTTGAAGGGTTAGTTCACCAAAAAATTTAAATTATGTCATTAATAACTCACCCTCATGTCGTTCCAAACCCGTGAGACCTCCGTTCATCTTCAGAACACAGTTTAAGATATTTTAGATTTATTCCGAGAGCTCTCTGTCCCTCCATTGAAGCTGTGTGTACGGTCTACTGTCCATGTCCAGAAAGGTAAGAAAAACATCATCAAAGTAGTCCATGTGACATCAGAGGGTCCGTTAGAATTTTTTGAAGCATCGAAAATACATTTTGGTCCAAAAATAGCAAAAACTACGACTTTATTCAGCATTGTCTTCTCTTCCGTGTCTGTTGTGAGAGAGAGTTCAAAACAAAGCAGTTTGTGATATCCGGTTCGAGAACGAATCATTCGATGTAACCAGATCTTTTTGAACCAGTTCACCAAATCGAACTGAATCATTTTAAATGGTTCAGTTGAAAAAGGCACCGATTTCATGGAATGACCTGGGAAACATTCTCACCGGACCTTGAGGAAAACACGTTCCTCAACAGCAGAACAGAATTCTTCAAAAGATTTCTGATGTGAGATTGAGACCATTTTACCAATCACACCGAGACATTTAAAATGATACCAAACATGAAAGTGAAAATAATAATAGATTCACAAGATACATCATATGTGGTGTAAAGACATCTTTAATGAACTCTCAGTGACTTGAGCCTGGTGGAGGAGAAGAGGGAAAGAGGACTCAAAGATGAGTGAGGAGAGTCGTTTGGAAAGTGTTGTATGCTCTTTCTCTGAGATCTTCTCTCAGATGTTTGATTTTGTGTTCCGCCTTGGCAGGAAAACTGTCCTTACATGAGTAGGTACTTATTATGAATAAGTAAATACATAATGACTGCTAAAAGAGTATACTATATAATAAAGGGCTGGGATAAACTATAATTTTTTAAACGATTAATCTAGCGATTATTTTTTCGCTGCATCAATTAATCTAACGATTAATTTTTTCAGACCTATTCGATTTCGATTATCTCCCCATTAATTGACTACTAACAATTTATACATGTTGATTTACATATCTGAATGAAAAAAACATGAATTCCTTAAAATTACAAAATAAAAGACTGACTAAGAATGCATTACTTTGCACTTGTATAGAGATAGCATTCAATAAAACCTTGAAGCCTTGAAAACACATAGCTTACTGAACACATAGGGCTTAGCTTACTGAAAAAAGTTCTTCTTTCAGATGAAAATAACATCTGCCCTTTTTCTATTGTGTCTATTGATTTTGGTTAATATGCACGAGGGAGAGAGAGAGAGCAAGACAGCGCTCGTGTAGTTTGAAGACTGTGAGTGCGCGTGAAACTTTGGTGTTTTGCCCTTTTTCTATCGTGTTTAATGATTTTGATTAATATGCACAAGGGAGAGAGAGAGCAAGAAGCGCTCGTGTTGTTTGAAGACTGTGAGTGCGCGTGCAGCCGGGGCTCTCTCTCGTACGCGCCCTGTCAGGCGCAGCAGTCATTCTATTCTACATCACTACCAATCAAATAAGGCTTTGACAGCCGCCAAAAAAAAAGATAAATGCAGAAAAACCCCTGGATTGGTTATATAACGTTAGACAGAATGTTGATCTGGCCATCGCGTATATTCAGCGCACATAAGGAAAATGTTTTGCAAACGTTTTTTTGAGAAATAAAAACAGGTTGACGAATCGATGCGCATATTTTGCGTTGACATATTTTTTGCGTCGACATCATCGATGACCTCGACGCGTTGTCCCAGCCCTAATTATATATATATAAATTTAAGGGACCAAAACAGCTCCCTTAAGTCAACTTAAACTCAAGATACGATGGCTAATTTAGTGTTAATTGAAGAGGAGGAAATACCAAGGCCTGTTATTAAAGATGGTAATAATCCCTTGGAGACGATGAATGCTACACAGTTATTGAGAGAGTATAGGTTTGACCGCAAGTCAATCCTTCGTCTCACTTGAACATGACATTTACACAATTCCAGCACTTCTTCAAGTTTTAATTGCCGTGCGGTTTTTTTGCCTGCGGTACATTTCATTCTGTCATCGCCTTTAAAGTACACAAATCTACTGTCTGCAGAACTGTACAATGAGTGGCCTTAGCTCTGTGTCGCCAAATTGACAAATACGTACAATTTCCTTCCAAAGACGAGGAGGATGCAATAGCGAAGCATTTTTTTGCAGTCGCTGGATTCCCACGCATTTGCGGAGTAATAGATGGAACACACGTCCAAATTCACGCCCCTCACCAATATGAAGATCAATTTGTTAACCGCAAAAACTTCCATTCCATATCCAGCTAATATGTGATCCAGACTGCAAAATAACAAATGTTACCACTGAGTGGCCTGGGAGTATCCATGACATTTATCGCAGTTTTGACAATGGATCACACGGGCTTACTTTTGGGGGACAGTGGTTATCCCTGTCGTTCATGGCTGATGACACCTTTCAGGAATCCAGTAGGAGATGCACAGGCAAAATGTATTTACTTCAGTTAAGTTGTTTATGGATAAATAAATAAGCATACAATTAGTAAAAGTAAAACTGAATATTCTTTCCTATTGCAGGAAAGATAGAACACTGCTCTAACAAAAACTAGAGTAATCATTGAAAGAACGATTGGGCAGCTTAAAAGGAGATTTCACTGTCTTCACGGGGAGCTACATCTAGAACCAGCAAGAGCAGGGAGAGTCATCATTGCATGCGTCGTCCTCTTTAACATATCCAAATACTTAACCTGAAGGCGTAGTGTAGCCAAATCATATCGTGGAGGATGTGACAACAGAGGGACATGCTTGTGCCAAAAAAAAATTCTAATGTGAGCCATAAAACATTTGAAGAGTTTCGTTGCAAAACGAGATATATCCATTTTGAGAAATGTTGGTTATTTGACATTATTATTTAAGACATCAACAGTCAAGTTTATTCACAATTTTTTGTGCATTAAACTATTACTTGAGCTCAGTGAAGGCCAGGGACACAATATTCTTCAAATCCAGGATATTTTTTATTTAATTTAATTTAATTTTAATTTTATTTATTTAATTTGCCAAAATGCAACATATTTATCTTAACATTGTTAAACATCTTAAATTGATTAAAAAAACAATACATCATAAATATATGGAATAGTATATACAAAGACTGATTAATAATAATAAGATTCTGAATTAGTTTTGGCCAGAACATACACAACATAACATTTCTTTTCTTTCTTTTTTTTTTTTTTAATGCAAAACGCAATGCAAAGGTGTGTTTACGCGCGTCTGGAGATCTCGCGGCGCGAAGGCGTTTAGCGCGGCGCGGAAGACGCGAATCCGCCTCATTCACGCGTCTAGAGACACCTTTGACTTTCAAAATAGGGGTTTTAAAGAAAGATTTTCTAGAAATCATTCGCGCCAGACGCTCTATTCGCGTTTGGTGTGAACACAGCAACCTCCCTGGCTTTCTTCTTGACATCAGCGGAGACTCGATCCCTGCTGCATTTGTTTATTGTTGACAGACACAGAAGTATTTTATCCTGGTCCACTTTTTGTAAAATCACTGAGCAAACTCGGAGCACTTCACCGGCGGTGACTCTCTGCTCGCGCAGTATCCTGAACGTTCTATAGCCTATATCACACTTTGTAAAGAAACTGGGCTGGCGGATATCGCGTTTTTTGAAAAAATACATTTTGCAGTAGGCTTAAAATGTAAATTTTTAAATCTTATTAATGGCAGCAATTCACACATAGATTAAGGTACATCTGAACAGTGATTTCCAATAATAAAATCCAAATGTCAAAAAATGCCGTTTATCGCGTTTTGCAACCAAACTCTTCATTTACAGTAAGCAAATCACATTAGGTATTTTTATAGTATAGTATTGTTATATAGTTGTTAAATATTTGTATATTACAAATCATTTGAATAATAAGCACCCTATCAACAGATCAAAGTTTGTGTTACTCTTTGCCTACTGGTTGTATAGTTATTAATCCATCTCAAACAAGTTTGTTAATTTTGTATTGCAGAACTATATTCTCCATAATCAAGGTTTCGTTTTCCAGTTCTATTTTAGAAATCTCCAACTCTGCTTTTCCCTTCTGCAGCAAAATAACTTCTCATTGAAGTTCAGCCAGCCCTTATGTAGCCTTGGTGGTTTCCAATCCTCTTTCCTCACACGAACGTCTGAAAACAAATCAAATAACCAGTTAGTTACCTCACAGTTACTGTAGTATTGAACGAACAGTTATACAATGTTATATCAGTTACTGTAGTATTGAACGAACAGTTATACAATGTTATATATATATAAAAAATCAAATAACCTAGATGTTACTACCTTGGGGCTGTATTGCTGGGAGTGGGGCTTGTCACATCTTCTCAGTTATGAGTAGGTAGGCTGAAAAGTATTATTATTATTATTATTATTATTATTATTATTATTATAACCACTTACGAAAACAAAACATGTTTTACAAACTTCACGCTAAAAATGCAGTTTATACATTTGTGACCAATCACAGAAAGTAGGGACACAAGTCGGTTCTGGGGCATTTTGAGTCTTCACAGATTCTGAAAGTGTAGTCTCCAAGCTTTCCAACGATGTGTAACACATGGAAATCTGATAATATTTGGAGAAGTTGTGGCCATTTGAAGGTAGGCACTCAAAAAAGCTCAAAAAGCAGAACATAGCCTTTAAAGATTGTGCAGTTCTCACTGCTGCGAGTGACAATGAGGCTCATTTACATCTCATTTAGATAAGCAATACACCCTGCATAGCAACGACAGACACAACGGGAAAAATCAGACCGCATACTATTAATAATAAAGGAGAAATATGCATTGTAAATGTCAGTAATTTATCTTTTTTGACTTTTATAAAAATGATTTAGAGGCTGAAATATGTGAGTTTTATCTTTTTTATAAAAAAATTATTTAATCTTTAAAATGTGGCCGTCATTTTTAATGTTATTATTTTAATGTTTATGTAAACAAAAAGTACATATTGATGCTAATTTTATTTGTTATTTGCTGGTTTTCTACATAAAACTTGGTGAATTGATTTCATTGTGTAGCATCAGGACTTTTTTAACAGGATTCTGTGATAACAGATGAGCTAGCTAATAACAATAGGTAGATATGGGAAGATCTTTCCGGATTCTTGTTTATTGTTTGCTATTTCTTTTCTTGAACTTTTTCATAACTTCTTCTACTGTTCGCTTGACAGCAAGATTTCTTGAATTTATTTTTTCTGTTATCTACTGCCAGGCTTTCAATTTGTGCGAATGAGTGACTGATGGGTTATAGCGACTTTGGAGAATGTTTTTTTCTTTTTGTGAATTCTTCTAAAAGAATTGCCTTTTCGTCCTCTGTCCAGTTTGGTTTATGTATTTTGTTTTCTGTTATGTTTGTACTCTCCATAGCACTAATATATTAATACAAGTGTGATTTTTAGCAAGGGTTTGGCTTTGTGGTTCATTATGTTCTGTTTACTGTTAGAGGTAGTAACTATAGCAACCGCGGCGATCTTTGCCGTATGTTGTCAGAAACTACTGTGAAACGCTTAGTATAAACACTTAGGTAAGGGTGACAGTTAAGAGGTTTCTTGCAACGCTATTAATGAAATCCCTTACCTCAGGGATTTTTTCTCCCTCAGGGAAACCCTCACTTAAGGAGTTTTATGCAACCGGGCACAGAGCTTTAAATGTGAAGTAAAACTGCAGTTAAGAGTCACCAGATCTACATTAATCTGAGCATCTGAATCTCCAACAGTAAATAAATCAAACTCAGTCATTTATCTTTAAAGACACAAGTTTTTAATTACAACTTCATTAATTCACACATGACACCAGAGTAATTCTCTCCATGTTTATTTCTGGAGGTACACTAATATTCTCCACTGTAATAATGCTGCATGTCTGAGACACTGAATCACACTCCTTTATTTCATCACATAGATTCACCACTGCATACACCTGCTGTGGAGGATGTACTGGGAAAATCTTGTTTATTGATTAACAAAAGTTATTGAGTTGACTGAAGTTAAGTTATTATATGACTGAAAACATACGCTGTGTATGTGACACTGAGACAGACGTTGAGAGACGAGACTGTGTCCCTCTTCTGACTGACTGCAGTAGAGTTCAGCATTGACTAGAGATAAACCTCTGTTCATTCTCAATATGAACCTGTAGACATGCAAAAGAAATCAAGTCAAACTGTGCAGGAATAAGTGAAGCTGGTAAAGCAGTTTGTGGAGTTGTTTAATCATCCTCTGCTGAGGTATTATCAGATTTAATATATAGTTTATCTCATCGAAGGCTGTACGGCTGGAAGTCAGTCATAGTTGTTTCTCTTTCATTCAGTGATTCTTCTTGTTAACAGCAGGTGTTCATCACTAATGCTCAATCAGCACTTCATTATGTCATTAACTTCTTTACACTCAAGTACAGACTTCTATAAACACAGAGCAATGTTCATTTAACACTGGGAATTTTGCAGCGTATGAAGCGACAGTCTTAACACTTCTTCAGCACACTTCCTCTTATCAGTTACTGAATACATTACACTTTTCACACATTATGTTTGACCATAGCTAAATTTACAGCATCTAGATACAGTCATTTTAGATACAGTCATTTTAGTGCAGGAGGAAGAGTGAACGTAGAATAATGCCAATGTTGAGCTATATTCCTAATATTATTGTGTGTAAATACGTCATTTTGTAATGTAAAATGTGTATATGTGCATATGTTAATATCTATATGATGATATTTTGTAGTGTATATGGGTTAAAATGTAACAAACTTTTCTTTTGATAGCGATAGAAACACCAAACGTCAACTTTTTGATTGATGACTTCCTGTTTGACCTCTTAATATAACTCCAACTGGATTCGTCTGAAAAAAGGAAGTCATATACGCCTAGTATAGCTTGAGGGTGAGAAAATCAACTTCTGTTGAAAAAAGTCAGATCTTTGCTAGTTTCAGTTCGTCATCGTTTGCATTTTCCCGTCCAGCGCCACATCGTTTAATTAGCAAATAAATTTGGGCCCATTTGTGCGCCCATGGGAATGCTGGTCTAAAAAAGAGGTGTTTTCAGGCGCATTGCTGGTGCATTTCTATTTTAAGGAGCTGAAAATTTAAAGAGTGATTTGGTAGAAGATGCGCCTCTGGGCGGATCCACAGTGTGCGTTAACTTTGCTTATTACACACAGGGATGCGCATCACACAAACATGCCAAATATTAAAGAATTACAGTGTAAAAGAATATTATTGTGTAGGCTACATAAATATAAAAATGTAATGATGGATAGTCATTGCATGTATTAGAATTAGGCTACCTATTTGCAATTCAGCCTATTACTACTTATGATGAATGAAAATGGCTTATTAATTGAACAATCAGTTTTAAACTTTAGTTAGTGTGTAATGTTGTTGTTAGAGTATAAATAATATCTGTAAAATTCTAAAGCTCAAAGTTCAATGCTAAGTGAGATAGTCGTTCGATGTAGTCGATGAATTCTGTTAAATAAAATATATTTCACAGAATTCATCGACTACATCGAACGACTCGTTTGGACTACATCCCTCCAGTTCCTACAGTAATGACGTCACTAAAACCGTTTTTTGACTAACCTCCGCCCACATCAATTCACAAACGGGGGGGGGGGGGGGGGGGTTTGTTGCGCTCCGACGGAGAAGAGTAAGAGTTGCATTTGTGTTTGTCGCCATGTCATCAAAACGCTGTTATTTTCATCTCAGAGTCCAATCATCTTTGTTTGGGCTCCCCAGGGATGCTGTACTTAGAGATCAATGGTTACAATTTATGTTTAACTCGGTTCCCGAAAATTATAATACACATGTAAAACTATGTGCAGCACATTTTGCTGAGGACAGCTTCCTCAATCTCAATCAGTTTAATGCCGGACTCGCACAAAGATTATTACATATGTTTGCATAGCTTTCTTCTTCATTTTATACATTTTGCCCTATTTGACATCTGTTTCTATAGTATATTGTTTGCAAAGGCACATTTGTTTTTCTTAATTTTTTAATACCTTGATATATAGTTTTTCACTTGTTTGCACACACGAAGTATCTGATACTTTAATATATTTAATGTTTTGATGATAGTTTTTTACTCTCATTCATTATTCCCTTTATTAATTTAGTACAGTTGAAGTAGTGAATGAAAGAGTATGAATTCAGACACTGAGTTTGTGCTTGCTGTTTAATAATCATTTGATTTACTTCGCAAACTGGCAGCTCCAGCTGCAAACTAGCATGTGCTAACCTTATTCAAACTAATTAATAATCAATTTCAATGAAATGTATACCTTTTTGATTTTACGCTGTACACACATTGGGTCTCATTCATGAAACATGAGCAGAGCAAATTTTTGTGTAAATCGCATGTAAAGTGGTTCTGGCGTAAATTTTCGGATTCATTAAAACGTTCGTATTTTCCAAATGTTAGTTGGTACGAAATAAATTTACACCTGCTCCCAGCCACGCGTAAATAGTGCGTTTAACGTCTGAACGTCCTGCTCATTCATACGGCTGCATTTTAATTCATAATCGGGTACATATTTACACAGCATTTTGAAAAAAAAAATATATATAGTAATTACATACGTTTTTTTTCACTTCTGGGACTGTTCCATTAACAATTTCTGCAGCTGAGAAATTTACATTTTTCATTCTCTTTTGAGAATACATGTTGAAATCCTTCGTTTAGTGTCATAATATGATGCTCATATAAAGTTGTCAGTCGGATTTAATGGGCGGGATTTATGGTAATTGAGAATGAGCGTGCACGCGCGTCCCATTTACGACTGATTGGAATTCATTAACACACACACTATCACATCTGACGTTTACGAAGTTTTTGTGAATCAGGAGAAGAGTTTTTCGGGAAGTTCTCTTTACGCGCAAATCACTCACATATTTACTCGTATATTTACGAATGTTTCATGAATGAGACCCAATGGAAAAGAGGTTTGGGAAATGGATGAGTGGATGATTCAGATGCAGGCACCACCTTCTGGCGAGACACAGGAATTAAATTGACAGGACCATCACAGTGCATTATGGGTATTCTCTAGCTGCTGAGTGTATCAATTGTGCACATTAGTGTGGTGTATTATGGGATTGAATGAGTGCACTTGATAATGTCGACTATGGTTAACACCTTAAGTGTTTTCTCAAATAGTGCCCTTATTGATAGTAAAATGACAATTTCAGACACAGCCCCAGTATTTTCTGTCCTGTGCCAGATTCTTGCTGAATGTACCCCTCATGTTCAGCCCTGTTGAACCTTGTTACTGGTCTGTTTTCTCTTACAAAGAAGTTATTGTGTGTTTGTTTGAAACCCATTAAACACTGCTCTTGAGTCCTTGCCTCATCCCTTACCCACAAAACAAGAAGAATGGTTTATTTAATACACAGTTATCTTCAAGTAACCGGGAGATTTGTGTCAGGCCCTTTCAAATCAAGTTACACTTTTTATTGACATTGTACTAATACATGAAGATAATAAATGAGAGAACAGAAAATTATATAAAGAGATAAATGATCTATGACAAATTACTATCTCTATTTTTCTGGCTTACACATCCATTTGATATTTTTACCTTCTCATTTATTTATGAAAGTTTTTTGCCTATTATGGATACAAGAGCCGGAAATGTAATAATTGATAGAAGAAAATCTTAAAGTAACATTGATTAAAATCTGATACATGATGTATATTATCTGATACAATTGAAAGATTATATGATTGCTGAGCAGATATTTTGGATGCTGTCAGTACCCTGTATGTATGCCTAGCTGTAAACTAAGTGAAGTAGAAGCCCACAGCATTAATTTCATCTCCACTTCTGCCTGTAATGCCATTAATCATTCCACACTTCGTTCCCAAACTCACAGGTTCACCCAGTTCCTGACACTTGACAGAAAATGTTGTTTGTCGATCGCTTTTAAACTCAAACCCCCCAAATCTGTCACCAGTCTTATTTGGCCACAGTTTTGCAGAGATTATTATTTCATCGTCATCAAACACAATTTCTTTATTTTTCGGTCCTGTTGAGTTACCCACTTTAATCATGTGACCACAGTTGAAAATCACCTGGATTGAGTTCAGTGTTGTTTAAAAGGCAAAAAAAATAAAATAAGTTAAAGTAATAAAAAACATGAAAGAAGTAAATGAAATGAAAATTATGTGGTTAAAATAGTAGGAATAAATATGCTACGATAGAATGAATCTAAAACACACCTCACTGTAAGTAACGTTGACCTTCTTAATGGTGACGATGTTGGCAGCTGACTCAAAGGAGAAATAATCTCCTCCCGTCCCACCCACAATCACAGCTTCTGCTGAGAAAGATATTAAGAGAATGGTCAGTCCTGTTTTAAAGTAGCACTAAATACAGTAGAATTCACACACAGTTCTGTTATTAATGAAAGTGACAGTGACATTCAGTAATTGACTCCTTTATTAGCAGGACTCACAACTGCACAGAACAACCAAGTCAAGCCAGTGCCGGTCACCTTTATTTCTAGAGTGCTTTTACAGTACAGACTGTGTCAAAGCAGCTTCAAGGAGATAAAGAGGAAAAATAGCAGAATCAAGAATGTAACTAAACTATGGATTTCCTGTTGTAAAATAACACCAGTGTATTTGGTTCAGTCAATTCAGTGTTATTTCAGTTTAGAGCGGCTGTGGTGTCTCTCAGGAGATGAAAGCTTTTGTAATGGGAAATACTTCTTGGAGTGACCTCTTGGTGTGACTGTGCGACTACTGTGTTAGTGTTTTTTTTTATCCCAGGCTATGCTAGAAGCTGCAAGAGTGAATGTTGACTCAGGAGACTGGAGGCTGACAGAGAACAAGTACAGTTATTAATTATTTTATCCAGTGTTAGTTGAGTGATAATTGCACAAGATACCACAGCAGTTCTACACAAGAAAGCAATGCAATTTATTATTCAGCTAGAGTCGGTTCTTTGTTGATTCATTTCAGTTCAATAGAAGTGTAAATCAGCTCTACAGAAAACGACAGTGCCATCATCCAGTTTAGTGCATGTTCAGTTTAATGCAATGCACTGCACACAAGCATGTCTCTATGTTGCATGTTTTAGGGACCCAGTAACTCTTTGTTGTTCAAAACCAGTCAGTGTCAATCTGTAGTCTGTTTGGTCTGCTCTATACTTGGGTGAACATTTTAAAAAGGATTTAAGAAAGATGTCCTTTCATTGACATTTGATGGATGAATTTGCTCCCTCCCATCAAAATATTTATTTTGTATTTCATATATTCATATTTCCCTGTTGCCTGAGGCTATGGATTACAGGTAATAAAGTTGTTTAATAACCAGTTGTTGTGCTTAAAATGATATTATATTTACAATATTTCACCTGAAGCCATGGGTATTCATTTTGTGGGTAACCTTTTATTTTAAGGACTGACTCTTACTACTAACTAGTAGCTTATTATCAAGCATATTAATAGCATATTGGCTGTTTATTAGTACTTATAAGTTAATAATAATGTTTTATTCTGCATGATCATATTTGAGATCTCTGAATCCACCCATATCTAATGTCAACAACTACCTTACTAACTATTAATATACAGCAAATTAGGAGTTTATTGAGGAAAAACTCTGAATATGTGTTCCCTATTATAAAATGTTTCTTAATATGCTTATTTATATATTTATTCTCAAAAACAAACAGTGACTGACTTGCATTTTAGGAGTCACCGAGGACCACGGTTTCAGCTAAAAAACATCTTCACTGTCACATCTTGGCCCGAGGGTTCCCAAATTAAGAGCAAATTTAGGCTTTTAGGTGAAATATATCTTTAAGTGAGCTTAAAACAATAAACCCATTATAATATTTATAATATTAAGCTGTGCCTTTAATATAGTGTGTTATTTGTAGATAAAAATTACTACATAAAAATGTGTGTGGGAGGATCAGTCTTCTTGATACAAGGATTTATTTTATTATGAATATTATATATATATCTCTTTATGATTCCTTTCAGACCCTCCCCTCAGGATCCTTGTATAGGGTCCCTAAGGACAAACAGATTTAATTTTTCATTTTTTCCATATGCTATCAATGTCTTGTATGTGGTAAAATTTATCATGATGCAGATTAAATTGCCACTAAGGGGGACAATTATAAGTTTTTACAATTATAATTAAAATATATAATACATATATGTGTATGTCTATCAGATTTTCACAAGTTTTTAATCTGGAGTACGAGTCAAGTCTGAAGTCATTAAAAAAAATCCCATTCAGAATCATCAAGTATTGAAATCTTTCTATTTACGAAGCTGTTAGTCTATAGACAAAATATATGATCTATGATCTGTTTTGTAAAAACAAAATGGTGTTAAGGTGTAAGTTTACTGTGGTACGCTTAAGACGTTCAGGCGGATGACGTAGGACATAGGTGAGATAGATTTGCTAGTCTTTTTGCTAGTCGAGTTTGTTTACAGGAGCAAGGAAGCAAAGTTTCCTTACTTTAACAAAGAAAAACCAGTCTCCTCTTGGATTATATCAAAATCTTCAGACATTTTTCTTTACAAATCCTCGTTTTGTGCTTCTAATATGCACCCGACATTTTGTTTTGTCTCTGCGTTCATCATTAATCATGCAACTCCGTCATCGTACGTCATCCACTGGCTTCTGTGTATGACAGTTAGCAGAAGTAAGAAAATTTCATGTTTGAAATTTGGATATATATCTTACAAAAATGCATGGAATTGCTACAGGAGGCCTTTATTCGCCCCCTGGAGCGACGTTTTATTAAAGCTGCGTGCACTTTATTTCACGTCTTATGAACTGTGGACAACAAACACCCACTTACCCCCATTGCACACTTTGCATTCAGTTAACAGATCCATACAAATCATGCATGAAATAGAAGTAAATTAAAGTCAAACGTTAGCTTTATGTGCTTTACAGATGAACTTGAAGTCTTTATTTATTCGAAATAATAGATCATCTTTGGCTCTGTAATGCAAGTTCATGATCCGATTTATGAACAGATGATTCTTTTGAGTCAATATTTTAAAAAATAATTTCTTCTGTTAAAGAAAACCAGTGTGGAAACCAGTGGTTCACAAACTGGATAGATCTGAGGTGCAGGGCTCGCAAAATCGTTAGAATGACGTCCGGGGGCTATTGTGTTTTCCAGTCGGGATCCAAAATATATCACTGCTCTGCCCAACGGTTTTCTTGAATAGTTATGATAAATTAATAACTTGATTCACGTTGTTCACTCGCTTGAAGGGTTGAAACGGATCCGTAATTTAGATCGGATTGTAATGGGTGGTTTATTCCTTCTGAGGACATGTAAACACTTGATCGGACTGAAAACCAAATTTATTTCTTTTGAGGACATGTAAACACTTGATCGGACTGAAAACCGAATTTATTCCTTTTGAGGACATGTAAACACACTAAAAAAATAAAAGTTGACTTAACTTAAAATTACAAGGCAACTTGCTGCACAGCTTTTTTGAGTTTACTCAACTTTTAAACGAAGTTGTTCACTTAACTCAATTCACTGAGTAAGGTCACATGTCTTCCAACTTAAGATCTTTTGTTCAGCTGATTGAGTTTTTATAATTAAAAAAAATTTGAATTGTAATTTCAACTTTTAATGTTATTTTCACTTGACTTAATAAAGTACGTTCAGTTGACAAAATGTGTTTTTAAACAGCATCACAAGGTTTAAAAAAAACTACTACATGCTTGATATTTTGGTTCAGGTTTTATTTAAAATCAGCAGCACCACATTAATAACTTTAGCCATACTCAATCTTAAAAAAGTTATTAAATGAGTAGTCAAAAAAAACATTTAAAGTGCTTTCAACCAGTCCTAAATACTTTAAATTGTTCTATGTTTAATATTTTAAATTGTTAACACAAAAAGTGTTACAAAACAAGCAATATAAGTGCGAGTTTAAGGAGGCTGACTTTTTGGGGCTTTAGCTTATTCACCGTATCCACCACAGTTGTAAGGCTCCTTTTTCTGTTCGGTGTTGGCGCGCTTCATTGCACATGCGCCAATTTCATGGTCATTACAGTGCGCATGCTCCAACCTCCAACCCAACTTGTATGCTTGTTAACTTGCATTTACAAATTGAGTTTACAATTAATACTAGGTTGGTCCAACGATTGTTGAACCAACGTATTTTCACTAGTTAAGCCAACATTTTTGCATTTAATTGTCCAGTTAGCTAAAATATAATCATAAGTCTAACTTTTTGTGAGTTGGATTTTTTACAGTGCACTTGATCGGATTGAAAACCGAAACTGGAAAGTACTGCACTCAGTCTTAAAGGAGCAGCAGTCTTGAAATACCTGCTGTTCAATTAGTGCCAACTGTGTCTCATTCACAAAGGTAAAATCAGACCATAATGATTTTACTTAATTTTTTTTATTATACAATCCAAATAACATATATTTAACATCTTTTTTGGATAGTAATTCAAATGGTTTCCCTCTGATTTAAAATAGAGCACAGACACATTTTTTGTTTAAATTTAGATATTTCTTTTAGTTGTATGATTTTTTTTTTTTTATATAATTTGAGTTTTAATTTCATGTTAGTATTTTTATTTAACATTTTAATTTCACAAAGAAATATGCAGCATTTTGTCTGAGAAATAAAAAAACAATTTTAATTTATAGTTTGTCTAATATATATATTTTTTAAGATAATACATATATAAATAAATTGTAAGAAAATAGTATGGTCTAATCTGTATTGTGAGTTTTATCGCATCATAAATTTATTGACCGTTACATCCAGATATGCTACTAGTTTTTGCTGATCATGCTGATTTGTCCACAGTAAAGTTCAGCCGATGTCTTTTATTTTTATTTTGGTCTAGTTAAATTCATTTTGGGCTATCAATACCTGAAGAATGCCTGCCCAAAGGGCTACCAGGGATTTAGAAATTTTGAGACCCCTGAGATGTGTTTCCCAAAAGCATCGTTAATAACAACAATGCTTGTGACCGTGGGAAACGAGCCCTGTCAATTCTGATTCAGCGATTCTTTTGCAACACTTTTTCACTTAAAGTTTGGTTCATTCATTAAACAAATCTATTGTATAACATGGACAACTGTGCCAGTTGTTATGGCTACTTTTATTCTGTGTTTGGTGTGTCTGAAAAAGGACAGAATCCCATTCATTGTATTTTAAATTGAATTCATATTGATTGGAAAAATTAAATTACATAAAAAAATTTTGTTGTTCATAGAAATTCTGTGGAAAATGTATGTTGTTAAAAATAAAATGCAAAGAAAACACAAATATTATGGCTGGTAGATGACATCAAGTTAATATGTTCCTTTGTGTTACCAAGCTTAAATATTTCAAAGTATTCAAAAGTATTTAGATTACGTTACTAAACCTGAGTAATCTAATGAAATACTGATTACTTTTTAAAGCTTGCATTTTGTAATCCGTAGTGAAATACATTTTAAAACATAACTTTCCCAGCCCTGCCTACATGTAAATAATGCTAAATATAGATCATAAACATCACATCTGATTTGAACAGCTAGTCAGAGTTATAGGTTATAGACAGATAAATAGATAGTAAGAATAATATATTTGCAGCATTGTTGTTTTCTGCTGTGTTTTAGGCCCAATCCCAATTTTACCCCTTAACCCTTCCCCTTTCCCCTACCCCTCCATTTCACGCATTCACGTGAAGGGGTATGGGTCTCAATTCTCTTTTGGTTCAGGGTTTCCACGGGGCATTAAAAAGCATTAAAAGTCCTTAAATGGATTTTGCAAAAATCAAGGCCTTAAAAGGCATTAAAAAGCATTACATTTGATTCCTAGAGGCATTAATTTTTTTTTATAGTTTTGAAGAGAATTTTATATCAAGTTCTTTGAATATAGCCTTCATAATTAATAATTTTATTTGCTTTAGCAAAATGTACGTTAGTGTGATAAACACACGGAACCAGTTTGGTAATTGTTTTCGGGCGGAGCAAAATTGCCGTGATACGGAGGTGACGCGGGCGGCGGGCGGCGGGCATTTTGTACAGCGTTGGATGAGGTCTGAGGAAAAATGGGAAAGTGCAAATTCCAACTGAAGTGGCTGGAAAACGAACATTTCAAGACATGGTTGCAGCCTGTTAGTGGTAAAAACGATGAAGGATTTTGCGGTGTTTGCAGAAAAGCATTTAAGTTGGGGACAATGGGAATTGGCGCTGTAAAATCCCATATGCAGTGTGACGGCCACAAATCCGCGGTAAGAGCAAAACAGCAAACTACTATGTCTAGTTACTTTGGCGTGACCGACAAATCTACAAGTAATAACGTTACGAAGACAACTGATGCTGTCACCACCGTTTGTGGAGTAGCTAACATTACCACAGCAAAATCGAGCGACATTCGATCAACGTTTGGCTCGAATGCCACTTTGCAGGCAGAGGTGCTCTGGTGTCTGAACACAGCTGTCCATCACCACTCTGCATCACACTGGTTGCAATTAATAATTTGCGACATGTCTATTTAAAATAAAACGATTATATCCATATATAAAATATCCGTGGTTAGTCATGGGTCGTGTGTGGCATTAAATTTTTTTAAAAATGGCATTAAAAAGGCATTAAATTTAATTTGAAGATACCAGCAGAAACCCTGTGGTTGGAGGGGTAGGGGTAAGGGGAAGGGCCAGATAGCCCTTCAAACGAAGATTTTTCGGGACCACACTTAAAAAGAAAGGGGTATGAATTGTCTTGGCAACATGGCTACTACAGTGAACAAAAAGACACATAAATGTAAGCTTTTTTGCCATAAATAAAGATTTTAACGAAAAGTAATCATTTGTTTTATGTTACATTCAATTGTGAGTACATATTAACGGGAAAGTTACTCAAAGAAATGTCTGCAAAAAGTTGCTAATATTTGCTAGCGTCATATCATTACAGACTGCATGGTAGTGCCACACCATATGTCTGATCAGGGCTATAACTGCTATAACTGCCGTAGGCTAATCCCCTCAATAATTAGAAATCGCTAAACCATTTTCTCAAATACTGAGAGAGAGAGAGAAAGAAATGGAAGTTGCATGTATTCGCGTCTGTGCGTTTATCTTTTGAGAGTGAGTTTACTTAAAAACAGCGATTGTATCCTCTCGTCACTGGAAAATATAATGTGGCGAGTCAGTATTTAAACTGTATTTAATAAAAGTCATGGGGCAGCGTTGACGAGTTTATTTTCTCCTGGATGTGTGAGCTGCGCGATTTCCCATATGTGTGTGTGTCAGTGAGCAGCTTATTAATACAGAACGATAATTAAAGGCTCTAAAGTCTGAAGGATCTGAAGTCAATAAAGATGTCACTAACTAAACTGCTCATCTCTGGTGTGTATAAATCAATTTAAGTTGTTAATCAGTGTAAAAATTCTGATAAAATCATTTAAATATTTTTATAGAATACATATATGCACATGAACTAATGATTTGTTAAATTTAAAAGTTAAATTAAATTTATTATTACGTTACCATACTTCTTTGTGGATTCACAACTGGATGAATAAGGAAACAAAATGTTTACTTCACACAACATACCAGGACAAAGAGGTCTTCCTTGGTCTGCCATTTCAATTGTCTGTAGTTAAAAACAAGAACAAGAACAAAGAGATTATTTTTTAGTTGTGAATCTTGTAATAATTTGATCATTCCAAAATTCTTGTTACAAATCAAGTTTTCTAAAAAGGTACTTTAAATCAAATAAATATACAAACATTATGAGTATTAATTGAAGCAGTGTTTAAAAAATGCTATCCAGTGTAATCTAATTCTGTTTAAAAATCCTATAAAGACAAATCTTTCCTTCACTGAAAACTATTCATTTAACAATTTCTACATGACATTAGCATCTGATTAGTCTAAAGATATTTCTTTTACCTAATGCATTTTGAAGCTGCCCCTGCATTCCTGCTGGCATTTCTACAGCTAATCATCTGTTGGTTCTGCACACTGTCATAAAACTACCTGTCTGTATCATTGTAAGTCTCATCTCACCTGGAGTTTACGCAGAGTCTGTGGTATATTAAGAAGTGAAGCTGAGTGGAAACGTCTTTGACTGAAGTCTGAAGCACACTGGATTTCTTTAGTCATATTTATAGTACTGTTTATCAGGAAATGATCTATGAAAGCTTTTTCACTGGAAGAAACACTTCCACAGAAGAATCTAGTTTGAATGCATATTGCCCAATAAGAGGTGATTATTGATGAACCTGTCAGCCTCACCCACTCCCTCCTGTGTTCTGGTTTAGCTGTCACTGTTAATGCCTGTCCCTAAGCTCGGCCCGTGACAGGCAAAATGCTTGGGGTACTGTCCATTCATAGGGTTTTCTTTTATTTTTTAATATTATTTTAATTAGGGGTGCAATATTGCATTATGGCTTCATGCCATAGTCATATCACAAAGGTTGCAATCTAATTAATTAAAAAATATTAATGCGCTGCAGTTTTCAATGTGTTGGAGTGTAGCTCATGACACAAAGTACTGAAAAACAACCAAAATAAAAGAAGTTTAATATGAGCAGAGATGCACTGATCGATCATAAGTCAAAACCAGACTTTTATTGTTTTATTTCAGAGTCTGTAAATGGTGTTAACAGAGACCAGAGACGCTAGGATGAGAAAAATAAATTAGCAGGCAGAGCAAGCTCTCTGTTCACAATGCGTGAAGTATGAATGTGTCTCTGAGGGGAACCGACTGTCTTAAGAAACAGTTTAGATGGCATTTTCCTCTCATCTTGCCTCTGTATAATGCATTGAGCGTTTACAGCGGTAATCAAGGAAACAATGCATCACTGCTGTTCCTTAAACAATGACACTTAAAGTTTTAAACTAAAATATTATTTCAACCAGATAGTCTGTCAATAATTACAATGTATACTTTTTAATGAAAGAACGCTTCTATAGTGTAGGTTGCTTCTGGTGTTTGGATTTGTACTTCAATATAATGAGCTCCACGTTTAAGGAAAGCCCTAGACTAGGTTTTTTTTAATGTATTTTTCTCTCTTTCCATTTAACAGCATTAACTTACAATTAAATACGTCTTCCTTCAAGCAGACTGAATGTTTTCCTGTCTTACTAAATGTTGTTCTCATGATTAATAAATTAACGCGGACGGTGAAGCTGGGTGAGGTAACAATGATTTTTACAAAAAGATTATAATGATTATGGTATTTATGAATGATTTTCAATTGAGAAATTGTTATTATTATGGTCTGGTGAAAATAATAATATGGGCTGCGAGAAAATAATAAATAAAAAGAATAAGGCTGCTGTGAGTGCATATTTCATCCCAGTAGCATGAAAACAACACAACAAACAGACCGGTCCACCGGGAATCCTCAAATGCAATAGGATATAAATATGAAAGATGTTCCATTATTTCCATTATTTATACCAGATAACACCTGAATGACAAAATTAATGCAGTGTCTTAAGATCCCGTAAAAGCTAAGGATATTCAGTGAAAATAGTTTGCAGTGTTTTACAAATAAACTGATACATATGCTTAAAACACAAATTTCTTTCTTGGCAAGTCGTGATGGCTGGCTTTGTTCATTGGTCAGACTTCGACCAATAAAATGTCTTCATTCGCACCAAAGCCCCGCCCCCGGCTCTGCTCTCTCACATCTACATGTACAAGTGAGTTTTGCAAAAAGAGAAATAAAAGTCAGAGCGCTAGGATTTGAACTTGTACTCCAGATCTGAGAGGTTGTAAGTGCCGACTTGACGTTGTGAAGCGAAACTGAAGTAAAGTGCAAAAGTAAATATGTCGTAAACATTTGTGTATGTCATTTTCTTTGTGTGAATGTCATTTTACACATTTGTAACTATTAATCTACAACTTCCAATTCAAAACATGGGTGTTTTAAACATTGTCTGTGTTTGCAAATGGAAAGATTCAGCTTTTCACATAATTTCAACTTATAAATACGAATGTTTATATTACAAGTTCTCACATTCAGATTTTCAACCTCTCGAGTTTTGCTATTGTATTACCTCCATAGTCAGTGCGAGGAAGCGAATGGAGAAAAGGCACTCCTCTCAGAAAATGGACAAACAAGGATATATAGGACATTTTCTGCAGATGCTGATGGAAGGTCAGCCTCTGACCCAGCTGGCTATTTATTTGGCTGTACAGGAGAGGAGAAACCAATCCTTCACCAATAGTTACAGCAACACACCTTGTTTCTAAGTAATGTCTTCTTTGTCTCATGCAGTTTGGATGAAAGGACCTTTTTTCCAGCAAACGACATGTGTTCAAGTCAGAAGGTAGAAACTGTCAAATAGAGACCTGTTGTGTAACTCATTCTTCAACATATGGACAGATTTCAACACCTGATACTTCATACATCACATGACAGGCCATTTTATGTACTGTATAATGTACAAGTAATAAAAAATAAATAGAAACAAATTATGAGTTAATAATAGATGCTGTAATCTCCTATTCATGTCTTATTTATAATTATTTCGAATGACACATAAGCAGCCATATGTGTGATAACTGAAGAAATATAACATTGAAAGAAAGAGAAATGACTTATTTTACATTAAACGCACATGTTTGTAGCTGACATTTTAGTATTCATTTGAAGCTTATAACGAATGTTCAGTTTTTGAGTAGTTCTTTCAAGAGCGATTCCTTATGAACAGAACAAGTCTGTCGAGTCCAATGTAGTAGTTTTAATATTAATAATAATAATAATGCATTTTATTTAATGGCGCCTTTCAAAACACCCAAGGTCATCTTACAAGCAATATACAGGTCACTGCATGGTTTTATTTTATTTTAGTTCAGTTTGAGCTTAATTTTGATTTATTATTTGTGTGTGTCATTGATGATTTTGAGTTTCTAACACTTGAAACACAGTCCCGCCAGAGCATATCTTAGTATTTTACACGCTGTGCTGTCATTCTTTTGACTATTTTCATATGCCATATATCAATACAATCCTTACAACCCCACTTTAAAGGCTATACATGTCAGAAATTCATAGTATCTAGAAAACTAGCTCAAAAGTGCGGTGTATTGCAGCATTGTCAATGAAATGGTGCAGCACAGTCATGTACAACATCCTGTTTTTTTTTTTCCCATGAGGAATAGTAGCCAGTCAACTGATCTGAAAGATCAGCTCCTCCATGAAGTCATTGTATTCTTTCACAGCTGGAGGAACTGGAACATCCACATTCTTGTACCAACTGCTGGATTTTCACACTCTTTTCACAGTGTCCCCTGAGTATGCAGTGTGTAGTTTAGTACACACACTCACCTCTCGTGTGTCCATCCATTTGGAGAAAATGAGTGATCCACTCACATCTTACACGACTTGGAATTACGAAAAATGTTTGTGTATGTTTAATAAATTTTGTATGACTTGGACATTTATTTTCAAAACAGTTATTGCTGGCTAATTGTAACATTGTACGTTGGAAACATACAAATAACATCACTTGAATAGAACAATTGCAAGCAATTGCAGCTCTGTGTGTATGTGTGTAACAAACTAGTATTTACAAAAGGTAATAAAGAATTGTGATGGGGCAATAGGGGTACTTTGTAACTGCTCTTGACTACGCCACTCCAATTAAATTCAATTAATATCCAATTAAATTAATGAACTCGAGGCAAAACTACTATAAAATCAAAACATCATTTTATTAAATACATGAATTCTGGTCTCATTTGATTTCACTCAAAGGCTAGCCAAACTTTCAGTTGACAGATGGCAGTAAAAGTGACTATGGAGGGTAACATACTTAAAAAAAAAGAAAAGAAAATGCACACAACAAATGAATAAATACAATAAACCCCAAAAGAAATTACAGATTTCCTACACAGCGCACTATGTGCAAACATACACACCAAAACTCATTTCACACCACACTGGTGTATAAATCTTTCCACCCCTAGTTACTATATTAAAAGCTGTAGAAAATGACCTAGCTTAATTCACAAATAAACCATAAAGAAAAATATAATAACTGTAATAACTGATTAGTTTCTGGGCCAACAAAATACAAAAATGAAAAATTTATAATACTAAAAATCACCAAACCATAAACTAATTATGAAAAAAAAAAGTGTGGAAAACATTTGTCAGTTGCACAAAATAAATCGAACTCTTAAAAAAAAAGAAAATAAACTTCTTGATGTAAAGTATATTAAATAAATAATAAATAAAATAAATAAAGTATCCTCACACTAACTATGATGGCAATACAGTAGCAAAACTCGAGGGTAGGGATATAACGGTATGAAAATGTCTTATCACGATAATAGTGACCAACATGACCATGGTTATCAGTTATCACGGTATTGTTGTGCTGGAGATGTTAAAAAAGTACATACACATAAATCACTTAACCAAGTTTTATATTTAAAAATTAACAAACAACATAGAAAATGACTTTTTGTTTGCATAATCACTAAAACAATAACATTACCAGTGATGTTCGGACCCATATAGAAAAGATATAGATACATTTTACTAAATGTTTATATCTTTTATCTGAAATTTGTAAGTAATATATATAACAGTCAAACAATACACAAAATCCTTAGTAAAATTGTGTAACATGAGATTTAACCACATACTACATTTGGTTGCACAGCCTTTGGCCAAAATATTCATGTTCAAGAACATCTTGTAGTCAGTAAGTTAACGTTAATGAGCTTTCAGTATTTCTCTAACGTTACCGTCTGTTAATAGGAAACACCGGACCCACCGGACCCTTTCTGCTTGGTTGTAGGCTATAGAGGCACCTGTCAGGTAGCACTGGGCTAACGTTATATGAAAGAAATTAATATCACAAGAACCATAAAGACATATCACATTATCTGCTTACCTCTATTAAATCACTTAACCTATCAATAACCTAATCTGCAATTTTCAGATTATATTCCTTTGGATATTTCAAATCAAATTTAATATGTACTTGAAATGATCAATTTAGACAACAGAATTGTGTATCGCAATATATTCAAAATGGGTCTTAAATTTCATTTTGAGTGGCAATAAAAGTCTTAAATATAACTTCCCTATACCCTGCAGATACCTAATATTAGAAGTGTTTTTTGTCAGAATAGTGATGTTAAATGTTAGCTTAATAACAGTTTCTGTCTGCCAGTCATTTATTGATTGCTAAGCCAAACAATGATTTTTATTTATTTGATCATTTAAGAACACATGGAGAGGAAGTTTGCAGTGGTGCGGTGGAGTGAAGGGGAGGATTTTGGGAAGCTCAGTGACATAAAAACTGATGCCATAAGGGGGTATGATGATTCCAAGATGGACGAGGATGGGAATCCCTTTGCCACCTACTCAGCCGTAATTGAATGGCACCATGGGAGGAAACAACGAGGAGGCTGGCCTCACTACAGAGGCACTGTCATTTTTGTTAGTGGTAAGTTAAGAGTTACTAACTTACTCTAATTCACACAAACACAAGTACTATGCCACAATCAGTATGTCATCTGACAACTATGTCAAAAATGAACTAAAAATGTAACTAAGTTAAAAATGAGATGAGATAATAATACTTTGACAGTTGAAACCAGGTTGAATAAAGCTTTTTGAGTAGTTGTTTATGTCAGGTGTCATGTATACCTTATGCAGAATCCCCTGAATATTTGCGTAGAGTATACATAGGGTATGCAAGTATACAAGTATATGAGCAATGCATACAGAGCATGCATGCCGTACTTGCACTTATTTTGGAGCACACAACACATCACTAACTTCACGTATATTTTCAGTTTTAGTGTTACAAGAGGGTGATCTGGTGTAATCAGCTGTTTGAATCTAACTCTGGTCTATTTGCTTTTGTTTTCTAGCTACTCGTTTTGAGACAATCCGTAAACTGAACTCACTGCTGAAGGAAGAAGAACCTACAGAGCTGACAAAGAGGGCCTCAGTGGCCCCCCTAAAATATAGGGACGATTCAGATTGCTCAACTGATATTGAAACTCAGTCTCAGCAAGCAAAGGTGACGTTAATTTAATTTTAGTTCCTATGCAATGACCATATTTCCCAGTGGTACAATGTACATAGAATGTGTAAGGAGTTGGCACTATTGTGTAATAGGCATTACTATCTAGCTAAATCTGTAAGGATTCTTGATATTGATTGTACATAATGGCTGCTCAACACCAGCAATAGCTGTCTTTTTATTTTATTTTTTATTTTTTTCCTATCTCTTGACACCCAGAAGTCAAAGGCTCCAGGAGGATAGACCCTGCAGAAGAGTTTCTTAGGCTATACGGTCAATCACAGCCTTCTTCAGATAATCACAACAGTCCGACTCAGACTGTGGTTGAATTAAAGCAGGAGATCAAGGACCTGAAAGAAGAGAACGTGAAGTTGAAGGAGATTGTTCTTTAAGGTATCATTGATTCATATCAAATACTGAACCATCAGACAAGTAATAAACCTTTCTCTAAATGACTATAAGCTGAATTGGCTGTATTGTCCTAAAGGAGTGATAATAATAAATTATTGTTTTTGATGTACTGTGTCTAGATGTGCCAGGACTCCTACTGAGCTTGAGGAATATAATAGATTCGGCTACACCTCCTAAGAGATCCAGGGTGGAGCCTACCAAAGCATTACCGGCCCTTCCAGGGTCTCCGCAGTCCAGGTCCAGTTCTCCATGTGCCACTTCGCTGTCCCTCCCCAGATCTACGCTGTCCAGTTCCACATCTGTGTCTCCACCCCTGACTGCCTCCCAGTCTTCTAAGGTGATTGTTTTTTAATACAGCATATAAAATAGATCTACTGCTTGCCAGACTTGCTTTTAATTCAATTCAATTCAATTCAAATTTGCTTTATTGGCATGAATGTAACAACAATATTGCCAAAGCGTCCCACAAACCACATAAAAACAATCAACCCCATACATTTCATTAAACAAGTAATTACTGTGTAAAGTAATGAGTATGGCAGATCTAATCTGCTTATATGTCTAAAGTCTGTTAGGCTGAAGAAGTCAGACATACTGGTATTTTAAACTTTAATGCTCACCTTGTGTCCAGGTTGAGAAACTGGCGTGGGCCTATGCCATCAATGCCAATTCGGCAACAGTCTTTGTGAGGCATCTACTCACCGCAGTCTTTCCAGTGGAAATACTGCTGGTGAGCAATCTTCGGGGGAACAAACGAGGCGGAGGAGAGGCTCATCAACCATTAGACCACATTAAACTGTTTTGTTTGCTCTGAGTTTCACACAGGTGTGTCACATAGTCCTTGGCCCTGGGGCAAAACAGGTTCTGACTACTGTCTACCGAAAGTATTTACTGCTTATAGTGCCTGTTTTTTACTGAGGTATCCAGTGTGCAGAAAAAAAACTGGCATATATGTAAGCCATTAAGGCATTTGAAGTTTACATTCTAAAATGTTTTTGTTTGTGTACTTTGCAATTTCAAAATCGAGTATACTCAAAATATCTAAGTAAACAGTATAGGCAATATTAACATTATGCTCAGAGCGATTGATTGCACTTAAGCCCCATGCCTCGTTCCTTGAATGTGAATACACCTGTTTGTATTGACAATGTTTAGTTGTTGGTGACACTATTCCCATGTTAGAATAGGAATGGGATAAGCATGTGCTCCTCAGGTTTGTATGCAGGCTTGTAGTGTGTGAAAATATCAAATTGTGAAAGATATTCCTATGTAGTCACAAGTTCATTTAAATCTAATATTTGAAAACAAATTGTGGTTAGGATTAGGGTTTACTGCTGTCAGTACTGTAATCACAGAAGAGTTTAACTGTTAATAAAGACTATTTTCAAGATATCCTAGCAGCTTTGTTTTTAATATTACAGATGTATTCGGACTGCATATATGTCATTGTGTGGTAGAAAGTAGTTGATCTGGGTGTTGACCAAACCCTTGCCAGTTTTAACTCTGCTTCATCAAATGTTTTTGACTGTAGAAACTCATATGAAATTATATAATTCCATACATAAAAAGTATGTTTGTAATGCTGCTATGTTCATTGGCTGACCTAAGAATTTTATTAAAAAAAACATAAAGACAGCATAGTTTACAAACAAAAACCTATACAGAATGGTATATATTCATATATAAAAAGTATATGCTTTTATACTTGGCTGACATATATCAAACTTATAAAACCATATAAAGAAAGCATAGTTTATGTTTAAATTAGATACACTTTACCCACAAGAAAGATGTAATTGTAAATATTAATATATAAATTGTATATGTCTTTATAACTAAGACATGTTTTACATAGTAATTAAAAATGCAAAAATGATATGGAACATACTTTGCCATGTACTATCCTTATAAACAGCATATATATTGTTTGTTTGATTAATACTTAATCCATATAATTACATTGTATGAGAAAAATGAGAAAGTGGCCACTTTCATGAGTAAATCATAATATGAGACATAACTCATAAGACATATAATGCATATAAAACAAACATTGACTATTGTAAGTTTTTTCTGTTTCTTTTCCATATGGGGACAGTCACCACTTATAAGCTACTACTAAATATTGTAGAAACGTAATTTTCTGTAAAGTTGCTTTGTAATGATTTATATCGTAAAAAGCGCTATACAAAATAAACTTGAATTGAATTGAAATAGAATTGAATCAGGGACAAAAGGAAATGATGATAATAGTCAAATATAGTCTAAATAGTCAAAATTTACAACTTTTGTGTTCTAGGTGAGAAATTTACACCAATAAAAAGGTGTCATGAACCTTATGAAAACAGCATGTATTCCCTGTGGCTGTTTAACGCCTCGGGCAAATAATTTTAAATGTAGGTCTGTCAAATGAGAAAAGTTCAGTTATACATTTAAAAAGTTTTCTGATGTAGAAATGTTGTGTTTGTCAAACACATATAAAGAGTTTTCTACTCGTATGAGAAAAGCACTTGGGTGCATAAATTATCTAAAGAAACATCAGGTTATTTAAAAAAAAATTATAGACAATAGACAGTGATACACAATGTGTTTAATCTTTCAAACTTTTAAAATTGTAAGTGTAATTATTTTACTGAGTTTAAGCTAAATGAATAGTTTGTCTTTTACAGTACACATACTATCTACAGGCTAGATTAAAATGAAAATATTTCTTACATAACAACAAAAAGTTAAAACAACAAATATGATTTTGCTCATATTTACTCAGTTTACTGTGTGTGTGGTTCAGGTATACCCTAAGTTATATGGACACTGATGGTAGTGTCCAAAATCTTAAAATGAACAAAGTTTTCTGTAAGAGGTAGGTTTATGAGTAAGGTTGGTGTATGGTGACTCAAAATACAATTTGTACAGTATAAAAACCATTACGTCTATGAGATGTGTGTGTGTGAGTGAGTGAGAAAGAGAGAGAGAGACTAAAGAATCAGCTAAAGTGTTGATTCGTTGATTCTTCATAAGCAGGTTTTATTTAAAATGCTGGGGCTTATTTAAGATTTGCTTTGTCTTGTCATATATTATGTACTTTAATTTCTTTTAAGCAATATTGTTCAGCACAATAGTCAAGCATTGTTGTTTTATTGTGCTTTACAAATAAAATGAACTGAACTAAAGCATGATTCTGTGCACATAATATGAGGTGGATGTTGTAATTATTTGTACACAATTCCTGGAAGCTGAAAACATCCTAGTTCTTGGATGGCCAGCATACTCACCGGACATGTCACCCATTGAGCATGTTTGGGATGCTCTGGATCGGATATGACAGTGTGTTCCAGTTCCAGTATCCAGCAACTTCACACAGACATTGAAGAGGAGTGGACCAACATCCCACAGGCAACAATCAACAACCTGATCAACTCCATGCAAAGGAGATGTGTTGCACTGCGTGAAGCAAATGGTGCTCACACCAGATACACACTGGAACCTCTATACAGTAAAACTGCACATTTTAGAGCAGCCTTTTACTGTGTCCAGCCTAAGGCACACCTGTGCAATAATCATGCTGTCTAATCAGCATCTTGATATGCCACACCTCTGAGGTGGATTGATTATTTTGGGCAAAGGAGAAGTGCTCACTAACACAGATTTAGACAGATTTGTGAACAATATTTGAGAGAAATAGGCCTTTTGTGTACATAGAAAAAGTCTTAATACAGAAAAGGGAAAATGAACAGAGAACATGGGAAAAGCATCGATGATATCTATGAAAATGTTTTTGTTACAGAAGGAACATTTGGAAAAAGGACCACAGACAGTCACACAACGAGAATCCAGTCATCTGAACTCACAGGTACTGAGATTAATTAAGAATATTTCATCACACAAACATAGCACAAATTTTATAAATCATAAAAATAAAAAAAATACGTGCTCAGTTTTCATTTTTTCAGTTGCTGTGTGTTGGGTTAAGTGAATAAACAAGATAATAAAGTCATGTTTGTGTTGATGGTCAGGAAGTGATGGTGTGATGATCAGAAGCTCCAGAGCAGCTGCAGTAGTGTTTGTGCTGCTGTGTGTTCTTCTGCTGACTGCACGCATTATACTGTGTGCCACCTTCACTCAAGAGAGACAACAGCTGCTGACTAAGATCATCAACCTCACTCAAGAGAGAGAACAGCTATTAACCAACAATATGAGCCTCAGAGAAGAGAGAGACAAGCTGAAATCAGAAAGAACTGATCTTCAGAAGAAGTTTACGGGTTAGTTTCTTCAGTCTAACAGGTAACTTGCTCTAAAGCAGAATCAGATTTGAAAGTGGACTGTACTGGATATGTAATGTGGCTAATTACTATAAACACAATCTCAAAACTACACACCAACTTGTACAAACTTATACTTCCAGTTCAAAATCAAATATTTAGTCAAAAACATTCTCTTTAAATAAGTCTTTGGCCTCAGATGAGACACAAACCTGTCAAATACACAGAGTACCTCTGTGCGAAGAGAACTCGAGTGAGATCAGTTTAAAACAGTTACAGAAAATCTCCTTTTGGGAATGAGATCAATGTATAAGACAGTATACAACACAAATCTAGGCTGCAGATACAGTTCAGCAATAAGCATTAAGTAAAGTTTATTTTTCATTAAATGTGTTATTTTAAATAAATGTGTGCTATCTGAGTTCGTATTGTGATGCTTGAGGTAATTATATTGTGTTTATGTTTTCTGAATCAGAACATGTTAAACCTGTGCAAAATTAAGGCATTTGTTGTAAAGTTTAACAAAAAACATTTAACGAGTTTGTACGTGTGTGAAAACACATGAAATGAGGTGTCTTTGTTTCGAGTACTGAGAGAATGTTTTGGAAAATTGGGCCAAATGAATGAGCTATAGTGTTAGCAGTCGAGAAAACTGCAAACTTGATTTGCTTGATTACAGAATTAGCATTTGGGACGGGGAGCATGAATAAATGCATTTAGTTTCTGCATGGCATCATGAAAAAAAAAAATCTGATCCACTAACATAAGAAATAAGATTAGCTATCAACAAAAAGACAAATGATCAATAAAGATATGAACAGCATATTACTAATAACTACAATAATATAAACACCTCTTCTAAAACGATCATAATCTTTTTAACTTGGTGTGGATCAGAGTTTAGTTCATGGTGTTTCTGGTTGTGTTTATAGATGGATGGAAGTGTCTTCAATCCAGTCTTTACTTCTTTTCCTCTGAGACGAAGAGCTGGACTGAGAGCAGAAGATACTGTAGAGAGAGAGAGCAGATCTGATCATCATCAACAACAGAGAGGAACAAGTGAGTGTGTGTGTGTGTGTGTGTGTGTGAGTGAGAGAGAGAGAGAGAGAGAGAGAGTGTGTGTGTGTGTGTGTGTGTGTGTGTGTGTGTTGATTTTTGACATTCTGATTCTCATGTCTCTTCCTGAAAGAAAACAGGAAGCAGGTTTCACTTGTTTTACAGAAGTAAAAGAAATTACAGAGCTGTTATTCAACACAACAGTTCAGAGGAAATAGAAATATCTAGAATTATTGTTTTAGGTGAGTGTTTGATCTTTCTTTAGTTATTTTCATATATGAGTGTCATCTTATGATGTGTCATTGGTCACTGAGCTTCTGAGACTTTAATTCTGTGTCAAAGTAATTTTGATGGTTTTATTTAAAGCTCTTTATGTTGTGAAAAACATCTGATCAAGTGTGTCTTTGTCAGTGAATCATAGAGAGCTGCTCATTCTGATATTGTTGTGTTTCTCAGTTTAATGTGTTTATTAATAAGTCTGTGATCTCTGTATTTCTCATCATGCACTATTTACTCTGAGGTAGAAACTGTCACTCTACATCTTCATGTGTCTGCAGAGAGTTCTAAATGATGAGCTCTATAACATACTCATTTAATACGAGCAGCATTTCTATTTCAATAAATCTATTTACTTCAGTTCACTGTAGGTGTTGAACAACAGAATTTTGGAAATATAAAACTCTCAATATTATAAACTCCCATTGCAAAAACAAATTTCCCATAAATGTATAAAGTTTGTTTGCTTTTAAATTTAGATCCATGAAGTGTGAAGTTGTACTGAATAGCTGAAATTCACTATGTTGAGCTTCATTGTTGTTCACAATGAATGTAAGACAGTTAAAGTGCATTTAAACTGCAGAACATCTACATGTGAGTAAAGTACACTAGTGTAGAGCTGCAGGTCAGTTCAGTAAAGTTATCTTAAATTTCACACAGGGTTTATTGCAGGACTGTGGGATATGCATTAAAATAAATTTTCACCATGCAGTCTAGACAGATGTTATTATAATCGATAAACTGACGTATTTGACATTTTAAAAAAATTATCAAATGGAATGATGTCTCTCTAATTCATTAATCATCAGTTGTTTTGGATCAAGATTAAACAGATGTCGCAGCCTTGACAAAAAAAACTTGTTTTAATGACTTAAATGATTAAATAATTAAGACACAAAACAGGTTAAGTAAAATATGCTAAATATAATATCATACAAATATAAAGTGATAGACTGCAAATAAGACTGCAGTACATAACAAAGTGAGTTATTTTTAACAAGCAATGATTCAAAATAAAACCAAACATGGTGTGTAATAAAGACAAATATTTAGACAAAAATAAGAATGAATAATGCAGCACATTTCTTGTGTCGCACCCAGTAGGATGTGTGCTGAACACACAAAATCATGCTCTCTGTAAGCTATGCATACAGCACAGATAGCAACAAGAGTTATTTGAAACACATAAAAGATTTAAATGAAATAATATTGACAATGTACATTATATTATTTTAAATATCAGGGTACAGAAATTGACTCCAAGCTTACTGAGGAAATTGAGGAGCTTTAATGTGGAAAAAGATATTCTGATTGTGGTGTATAAATCCCTTATCGAATCTGTGCTTGGTTTCAACATTGTATCCTGGTATAACTCTCTTTCTGTTAAATGCAAAAATAGACTTCTAATGATTATAAACATAGCTGGTAAAATTATTGGTGAGAAACAAGTAACCCTGTCTGATCTTTATATTGTGGCAGTAAACAATATAAAGTCTGGTAGACTATTTAAAGTACCTTTGGCGAAAAAGGCCTAATATAAGAAGTCTTTTATCCCGACGGCCGTTGACATTTTAAATAGGAAATAGGGGAGGGGGTTATCTTTAATTGTGTGGTTGTCTGTTGTATTGTATTGTTGTTAGCTGTGTATTGATAGTTGTATATTGTTTGTTGAGCCTCTTGTCTAAAGACAATTTTCTACCCCTGTGGGGATAGACAATAAAGCTTTTTTGAATTTTGAATTTTTGAAATATATGACATTTAAAGATAATTTTGGTGATTTGTCCAACAGTCCGCCTGTTCTTACCTGCACAGACAATGCAGGCTACTGTAAATCTCTGCAATGTTCTCCTTGAGAATCCAATTTCTAAAATGTTATTAGAATGAATTAATTTCTAAATTATTGTAATATAGTAAGTCTGAAACATAAGCAATGTTGAAAAAAATAGTTCCCTTTGGAGGGAACTTCGAGCTGTGTCCTCTAGGGGGCGCTATGTGGAACACCTCGTCGTGACTCAACTTGCTGGCCGGCAGGGCTGGACTGGTAATCTGGCATACCGGGCAAATGCCCGGTGGGCCGACGCACATAGGGGCCGGTCGATATAATATGATTTTATTTTATTTTTTTAATTGGCCAACGACCGGCCCATAAAGCAGGGACAGCGGCCCATTGGTTCATTTTCTATACTGACACTAGGCTGGCCCAATCATCTCTTAACAGGCTCCACCCCTCCCCCTCTGTATCTTGTGTCAGATGCAGTCAGTGGCTCAGAGACAGAAATCTTTAGGATTGAGAAGCAAAAGCAAGGGGGGTGCAGAGAAGTAGCGGGCCAAAAAAAATAAAAATTCAACATGTGCAAAAATAACCGACATGTTTACTGCTGTAGCTTCAGTTTCCAAGCCTACAGTAGCTGACGACATTTTACAAAAACAGGTGAATATAGCACATGGAGGTGACTAGCCATGGCAGCAGGTGGAGCAGGAGGAGCAGGAGGAGCAGGTGTCTAATAATGAAGTCAAGGAGAGACAGAGTGAACAGGAGAGCGTAATAGAAACGGTAAGCATGGTAGCTACATCATTAACAGGGAGGGAGTGTTAATCAGGGCGGGTGCAGGAGGATAGTGTGATGATTTAACGTTACCTAAATTAATTAATATTATAATAAGACAACATAATCGTTGTCGCTATTATAAAGTCTGTCAGATTGTCACCTACTGCACTAGCCACTCAGCTAAAGTCAAATTACACAGCATGAGCTATTTTGCATTGTTTTTGTAGCTAGGTTAGCAGAGTTAACTTATTCAATTGAACTTCGGCTGACTATTCTAATGTTAACCCTTTAAACCCCATAACGGCCGTTCAGCCCTTCCCTAGAAAAACTTAAAATGATGCCATTTGATTATTTTAATTATTAATTAAAATGGCTACTTATGGCTGAGAGACAGAGTCGCCCACGACGAGTTACACGTTGGAAGAGAGGTAGCTAACACATGATATTTGGGGAATAAAATTCGCCTTGCATTTTGAAAGCTGTATATTTTTGTTTAGCTGTATATTCAACGAAGTAGATATTTTCTCATGTTTCTAATTAATTTACAATATCATTAATATGCAATATTAATGGTGAGTGAATAATATGAATTTCATATATATTATTAGGACGTTTTGTGTGAGTAATTTGGTAGTATAGTTTCATTTTCTTTTTTTATGGGAAGTATCTCAACAATGAGAGGTATTGTTGTTTGGTGTCATATTAAAGAGGGGTTTGTGCTCTTTAAAACAAAGTAGCCTATACTTGCAATTGTAAACTAGTTTTTCTGCTGTCTGGTTCATTGGGAAAAAAACATTTCTTTTTAGAATTAGCAGAATTCTACATCCACATTCTATTGGGTTCTAAAGGATTACCTAGCTTTTATAACATGGAGCACATTGTCCATCTAGAAATCCTGCTCTTCAAGAATACAGGACTATATAACCAAAATGGATTCTTACTAAGTGTACTTTTAATAACTCTTCCAACAATTTAATTATCTCTGTCTCTCTGTCCTTCTCTATAGTCAAGCCAGGTTGAGTTAGCAGTGGATGAGAGCACCTTTGATCACCAGGGAGTCAGTCAAGAGAGAGTGAGTACACTGGTCCACTTGCTCTGGGACACTGGTCCATGGCACTTAGTTCTCAGCTTTGTAGGGTTTTTTGAATTTTCCAATGAAAAAGCTCTGCTCTCGATTGGTCTCTCTTTCCAAGCAAAAAAAAAAAGGGAAAAAAGGTAGCCACCGCTGCTGAGGCATGGAGAATGAGCTCGTGAGAATTACAGGTGGATCTGTCTGAATGGTTTAAAGAAGGACTTTCCCTTTTGCTCTGTTAGCCTGCATCGCCAAATTATGGGACTCAGAGCTGAAAGTGCTCTACCAAACTTATAATTGTAACAGTTCCTACTTCAGTGTGTTACGAACATAATTTTGGTGTCTTTAGCCCTGTTCGGACGGGACAATTTTACAGGGGGTCGTTAGAGAAATCTGTGTTTCACAAATATACTTGGTGATTTTAATCCCGTCCGAATCTGCCACGTCTGTGTTTTTCTCACACAACCTCTGTGATAATTCCAGAGCAAATTACCTACCGTTTTTCAGCAAACTTAGTGATCCTCTGAGAAAACTAATCCCGTCCGAATGCAAATGTCTGTGGTTGCCGGTGATATTTTATTTCACAACGCGTTTCCTTGTGTGCTTTGTCCAACGTGAATTACCGTAGATGCTCTTACCGCGTGCATGTTTGATATATTTGCTTAGCGGCAAATAAATAATAATATAAAAATAATAATATCAAGAGCAAGATCACGTAAACTGTTAATACCGGGTATCAACAACAGGTAAGATTATTCACGTTCATTTATGCACTCAGTTATACAATGTTTTAATTACATATGTACCTTTATGAAAATTAAACATACGGTAGGTTTAGCCTACTACACAAAAAAAGGAAAACAAGTTAAACTAAAAGGAACCACACATTAACATGGTTTTTCTATACTAGCCATTTAGTATTTATTGTGTAATAATACTAATGGCAATCATTCTGAATGAATGCAATGCACGCATACAGAGCGTGTGATCTCTGTGACTCCCAGATACACAAAACAGACCCTCCCACCTCTGTAATAAACACAGAGATTTTAGTCTGTCCGAATTGGTACATGAAAATCGCAGACGTCAGGTGGTAAGAATTGAAACTCAAATGTAGTTTAGAAAACTAGTCCCCTCCGAATAGGGCTTTTGGAAAGAAGACCCTTTGGGCTTTACTTTTTATCAACCAGATTTGATAATACTCAAAAATATTAAAAGTTATAGACACTGAAGTGCCTTGAATTTTTTTTTTACCACACTTAAATATTTTTTATTTGATATAAAAATACATGAAATCCTGTCCTGGAGCAATCTAGAAAAGTAATGCGTTGAAATTCACATGTCTCATGAGTTTTTATTTCAAATCTGAATAAGATATCATGAAAAATGAGACTCCTGCAAATATTTTTATGAGACTATGTCTGCACGCCCCACCCCCCAAATATTTTTTTCAATTATAAAACACTAGATAGAAGTTTATACATCATATAAGTTATTTATTTGAGCACTAGAAAATACAATAAGAATAATTTGAGTAACAAAAAATAAGAATAATAAGAAAAATAAAAAAATATTTAACTTTTTTTGCCAATTACAGGAAATCCTGAGATTGACGCGTTCACTTTGATAGCCGTGATCATACAGTAATAGTGAGCTGATTTGGGCTGATTTGCACTCAAACTAATGCTGTAATGCATTACTTTTTAAATAAATTAACTCTGTTACTGTTACCACATGGTGCATTGTCCATTACTTTTTTTAATTAATTAATTTTGGCTGAAGTGTAGCCTAAAGCCTAACGTGTTTGCAGCAGCGATGCATTGTAGGATTGGTGGATGCCAACCACTGTAAACACCAGATGCACTGTGGACGTGTTTCCGTTTATTAAAGTATGTGCGGGAGTCATGGCGAGTCAAGGTGAGAGTTTCTCAAATTGGACATATGCTCATTATTTCACTTTAGTTGAACATAAAGACAAAAACCTTTTAGTCAAATGTGAGCTGTGTCTTTCTGGTTCGAATGTACGGAGCCCCGCACGTCGCCTGTAGGAGAAAAAAAATCATTCCGTGGCGACGTTTCTGCAATCTGTCCTGTCAGTTCATAAACTGTACTCACAAATTCATAAACTGTTCCCTCGGTTTAACAAATCGTGTTCATGGATTAACAAACTGTGCCCACGAATTTTCAATCCGTGCACTCAGATTTTGTAAACCGTACCCTTGGTTTTAGAATCTGTACCCACAAATTCATAATCCGTGCGCACGCTTTCGCAATCCGTTCCCTCGGATTTGTAAACTGTACTCACGGATTCGTGCAGGAAGCTCCTACATGTTAACATACAGTTTTAATGAATATTATTATGTGGAATAGGTTTACAGCGAAGTGTCTTAAGTGATTCTCTTTCAAGTGTAGTAAGAGGTGGAATACAATGATTTAATAAGAAAGATGTGCATCAAAATCTTGTTTAATTTGTGATAATCTTAGCACTTGATTATTATTATAAAATAAACCTGGCATTGTGACTGACTCTGGAGTAATTTGTTCCTGTTTTGTAAGTCGTTTTGGATAAAAGTTTCTTATGCATAGACTGTATGATAATATATAATAATGATAAAAATAATAGTTATTTTTATTATTATTATTATTTTAATTTATAGGCTTAATCAATGGTTGCACTTAAGACAGTAAAAATTTTGTCATAAAATAATTCATGAATGCCTTAATTTTAAATAAACTTTTACAGTTTTGGAAATGTTTATGTACTATTCTTTCTTAACATCAAGACTTATTTAGTTGATTTTATTATATTAAGCTCCAAACAGAGTTAGATGCATGCTTCACTGTTAATGTTATTATTAAATAATTAGGCCTATTAGAACAATACATTCAGTTAGAAAAGAAATGACAACATAGCTGGCACATTATTTGTTTTGTATCGCTTTTTTACCTGTTTTTCTTCTTATTTTTAGTTTTTATTTTAGGCTATAAAACACAGGTGGCGGTGTCTTATCCTATTGGTGATTAATGTAAAATTAACGCTAAAAAGCTGATCATCTCATATGATACTATGAAAAAATTATGTTTAATATACAGAAATTAAACTGCAGGTGGGGGCGGAGCCACAAAGACGTGAGTTTACAAATCCGAGGGATGGGATTGAGGAAGCGTGCGCAGGGATAATGAATTCGTGGGTACGGTTTCAATTCTCTGAGCGCACGGATTGAAAATTTGTTTAACTGATGGAGCGGTTTAAGAATTCGTGAGCACGGTTTATAAACTGAGGGGACTGATTGCAATATCGTTGCCACGGATTGTATGTTTTTCTCCTACAGGTGAAACATTGCTGAAAACATGCAGCCTTTGTCTACTGTGGATTCTGGCCTGCACTCCCATCATCATGGCGGCATGGGTATAATGTTCCCCATAACGCCCCCTAGAAGATGCAGTTGGAAGTTCCCTTGAAAGGGAATGTCTCAGGTTACGAATGTAACCATGGTTCCCTGAGTAGGGAACGAGACACTGCGGCCTCTAGCTCCCTGCCATGCTTCGGACGCAAAGCTTCAGACAAAGAAGTGAATGACATTCTCCCGGTACCTGTTTATATTCACGCCAGTAGTGATGTCAGAGGCTGTCGCGGCCAACAAGTTGGTGTTTTTTCAATCTATACTCCAGACAAGTATCACGATGAGGTGTTCCCCATAGTGCCCCCAAGAGGATGCAGTGTCTCGTTCCCTACTCAGGGAACCATGGTTACATTCGTATTCTTGTAGATTATGTGGTCCCAAGAAAGTTCACTGAAATTACTTACATATTAGTAGACAAAAGAGTTGTGTTGTGGGAGATTTTGTTCATTGTTGCTGAGGCAGGCGGGCCTGAATTCGTGGGGATTGCACGAGATCTGGTGGGGGTTGGAGAAAGGAAGAACCATTCCCTAGATCTAAAGCTAATTTTTGAGGCTCAGAAGCCCGCGTTAGACGAAGGCGGTTTCTACCTCTGACTTGAACTCGCTGCTGCAGCTATTTATCTCCAAGGAGATTATCATTGTTTGTATTGTGTGACTAAGCGGCTCGCACACTGTCGAGGCAACGTGTGTATTAAATCATTTTGAGTTTTTATGTGAATTTCACCAGACTGTGTTTACTGGTTTGGTTGTTTGGATCCATTTAATTATGAGGAATTAAATGAAGCATTTATCCGACTATGAGAAGTTATCATTTTTTATATATGAATCTTACCACACCAGACCGTGTTTACTCGTTTGGTTATTTGGCTCCATTTAATAATATATACAGGACTAAGCCTTTATATCATGGGATATCAAATTTAAATAAGAGCACGTGTTTACCTCTCTTCAGTCCCAACTAGAGATCGACTGTCGACTGGTATGGGTTTTTCTATAGCCGATGTTTAGAGGTCAGGGTCAGCCGATGGCCGATATGTGCTGCCGATATCTTGAAGTTTTCCCCTTCATTTGCATGCTAAAATGTCACACTAAAAATAAGTGGATGCACAACATTTCTAAACGTATCATTTATTGAGCACTGACTTGAACCATCTCTCAAATCTAATTGGTCCAGAGTGTTGGGTCTTGTGTCTCTCAACTTTCTCTTCACAATATCCCACAGATTCTCTATGGGGTTCAGGTCAGGAGAGTTGGCAGGCCAATTGAGCACAGTAATACCATGGTCAGTAAACCATTTACCAGTGGTTTTGGCACTGTGAGCAGGTGCCAGGTCGTGCTGAAAAACGAAATCTTTCCTCTCCATAAAGCTTTTCATTCAATTTTCATTGATTCCCGAATGACATGCAAAATTTGCTTTCATCCGAAAAAAGTACTTTGGACCACTGAGCAACGGTCCAGTGCTGCTTCTCTGTAGCCCATTACCAGCACACGCCTGTGCACGGTGGCTCTGGATGTTTCCACTGCTTCCGCAGGTCCCCCAAGGTCTGGAATCGGTCCTTCTCCACAATCTTCCTCAGGATCCGGTCACCTCTTCTCGTTGTGCAGCGTTTTTTGCCACACTTTTTCCTTCCCACAGACTTCCCACTGAGGTGCCTTGATAAAGCACTCTGGGAACAGCCTATTCGTTCAGAAATTTATTTCTGTGTCTTACCCTCTCGCTTGAGGGTGTCAATGATGGCTTTCTGGACAGCAGTCAGGTCGGCAGTCTTACCCATGATTGCGGTTTTGAGTAATGAACCAGGCTGGGAGATTTTAAAAGCCTCAGGAATCTTTTGCAGGTGTTTAGAGTTAATTAGTTGATTCAGAAGGTTAGGTTGATAGCTTGTTTATTTGATATGCCTTTTCATGATATGATAATTTTTGAGATAGGAATTTTGGGTTTTCATGAGCTGTATGCCAAAATCATCAGTATTAAAACAATAAAACACCTGAAATATTATATATATATCATTTACATAAAAGTTTTAGAGCATTTATCAAGTAGATTTTTTCAAGTTTGGAACATAAATGTAAACTTAAATATACATTCAAATAAATAAAATTTTAGAAATAAAAATCAATTAAACTGAAAAATATAAAAAATTAAATATATAAAAAATAAATAACAGTAGTGCTGCAAACACACTAGCAACCAGCAACATTTGTGTTTGGTGTAAATGACACAGAACATCTAAAGTGCATTCAAATTTCAAACTTACATCGGAGTCTGTTCATTATTAAATTAAAGTACAGTCAACCAAAAATTTAAAAGGTTACACTGGTCTATTTAAATAGACCGTAGTATACCGTTCCTCTATGCTGTTATACATGTTTTTGCTCATATGATGAGGATGATCTTTTCCGTCTAGTTTACATTAAAAAAAGAAAAAAAAAATTGGAGTTTAACATTCAGATACATTGCGAATATGGAAACATTTGCATATGTGCAGAACGAGATGTGAGCAATAACGTTCAAATACATCTAGTCAAACCCGTGCTCGCTCGTCCTCCTATGGATCGGATCATTTTTTTTCGGATCAGCAAAAAAAAAAGCCAAGACAAATAAACATACGTTTTGTCTTTTTTTATTAACATTAAATTATTAAATTAAAATACATGAAATCAATTTAAAGTGCACATGGCATAATATCTTCTTTTTAACATAATAGCCGGACTTCTCATCTCCCCGTCTGCTATGATGGTAAGCAGTTATCTTCACATAGCTGTCCGTCCCCCTGGACGTCCACCCTTCTGTCGTGAGCACAACAGAGGATGCTCGGGATAGTTCATCCACAACTTTTTCTTCTCCTGTTCATAAAGATCTGGCACAATCTTTTCGCTAAAGTGGGAGTGTGATGTCGTTACATGGCTCTACGCACCTTCACGGTTTTACACTCTAACCTCTTTGTTTCATCATTATATCTGACAGGGAAGCCAAAATGCATGGGGCGTTCAAGCCCCTCCACTCCTCCGCTCGCCATTACCATTAGCGGTCTCCTTGACGAGAAACAGTCAACAAAGTAAAATGATCTCCAATGTATGGCGCGCTCTCTTCATTTTATGAAATGATCATAATCACATATATTCATTTTACAGTCCTGCTACTAGCATTTTATTCATACTAAAACCCCTTTAATTCAGGTGAGAAAGCTTTTTTTTCCAAGTGGCTTTTGCACATAATAATAATACCACTGCAGACGCATTTTACAGCATTAAGGTTATTAATGGATCGTTCATATAAGTGACGATCGATCATGGAAATTATTGAATATTGACATCCTAAATACAAATGAGTTGGATAGAAAACCGGTTATTGTTTGCATCAAACCATGCTTCCGAACAAATGTTATTCACCGTTCTGGGCAGCTCCAGGTCAGCTGTCTCTCCGAGTGCGTTGCTGTCTGTGAGCAGGGCAGAGTAATATAGCCCTCAATCACGCTGCAGTGTTTGTAAGAGCTGACAACTTCTCCACCACATTTACAGAGTGAAATTCTCTGATTACCTTTATCTCCCAGGACTGTTGTTGAATCTTCCAAAAGTTTTGGCTTGGGGTCCTTCACATGCGCAGCAACACTTTCCACTGCAACAATAACATGGGGCTGCTTTATTAGGAGACTTCAGCTTTGAGAGTCCTGATGCTGTGGATCAGGACCTCGGAGGGCAGGCCCCTCTGGGGAAGAGAGGGGTACACCGCATTAAACGGTGGACGTCTCTCCTCAGTGCCCTCAAGAGATCAATCTGCCAACCCTGCCCGTGTTCCAGGGCACAGCATTCTCTCACGAGTGCTTCTCTGTTACTTCCCGGAAACGTAGCTATGCTTAGAGGCTCGTGAACCCCACAGAGGTCTCTTAAGCAGCTAGTTCAGCTCTCCCCTGCTGGTTTGCCGCTTCAGAGCACCGAGCCAGCAGCTCTGATTACACCAGAGGTCAGTCTCGAGAGACTGGTTCCCTTAATAGACTATTTAGCAGAGTGAAACTACTGCCAAACCTGTCTCAATGGGTCCTGCAGACTGTAGTGAGAGGCCACAGAATCCAGTTTGGTTCTCCTCTCCCACAATTCAATGTGGATTTTTCCACCCTGGTGGGCCCCGAGCAGGTTCTGGTATTGGAACAGAAGTAGACACCCTCTGAGGATGGAGGCCATCAAGGTGGTGCCTCCTCGCGTAGTGGTGTTCGGGTCATACAGCCAGTACGTCATCGTTCCAAGGAAAGATAAAGGGCTGCGTCCTATTTTAGATCTGCATCTTTTGAACCGCTCATTCGGGACTGAAGTTCAGCACACTTGCACTAAAAGCAAACAATCAAGCCTGAGGACTGGTGTCACGATCGATCTAGAAAGATGAATTCTCCATCCTCCCCTATCATAGGAAGTTCCTGAAGTTGGTTTTTAGGTGCAAAAGCCTACTCATACAGGTTCTTCCTTTGGCCTTGCATTCTCACCCCACACTTTAACGATTTAAGCACATGGTGCAATGATTGGTTGATATTAGCTCAATCAGACTGGATGGCGTTTCGGCTTCGAGATGTCCTTCTCGCTCACACGAAAGAACTGGGGTTAACCAAAGATGCCCTCATCCTAATCTTGACAATCTATGTATCATTATAAAGATCTAAGCCTCAGGCAATGACGACAGATCGCTGTTTTTCAATGGAACGTTTATAAAGACAATATTTGCTACATTTGTGTAAGCAGTACACTTAAAAACATGAACATTAGAAACGCTGTACATTCCAGATCCATCATAAACACAGTCATAACGAGTCATAAACACACCCACAGCTGTAAATCCCGGTTTAGTTAGAAAGGTAAGGGTCCGCTGAACGACATCTCATGAAGCACTTTAGTCCAACGAAACAATAACGTTGTAATATGGATCATAATTCCTTTGTTTACATTTCAGTTCTTCAGCGACAGAACTGTTTGCATCCGTTATGGAATAACTCACGGTCGGAAACTGCATCTTGGTAGTAAAAAAACGGCATGGTTTTGCAGCGTACAGTGTCACAAACAGAATGAGGCGATCCACTGGAAAAAGAATGAAAGATAGGTGAATTATATATTATATTAGAATGTTGGCGCTTCCTCGTGGCGTGCTCTGACGCACCTGTCAGCTGATGGAGGCGGAACTTACAGCGTTTGCCTTTTTCTTCGTTTTTTTTTATTTCAACAGTTTTTATATATGTGAGAGTGTGTTTTATGTTGAATCTGAATGTATCTGCCTGATTACCATCTGTTTGAGTGCAAATCACCCCAAATCAGCTCGCAATTACTGTATGATCACGGCTATGAAAGTGAACGCATCTCAGCACATCAGCACTTATTTGCATCATAATTCATTGTAAATGCTGCATTTCTAGAAATCTCATGGATGCCTGTAATCGGCAAACAAAGTTAAATCTTTTTTTGTATTTTTCTTATTATTCTTATTTTTCTTACTCCAGTTATTCTTATTGTATTTTCTAGTGCTCAAATAAATCAATTATATGATGTCTAAAGCCCTATTCGGACGGGACTAGTTTCACAGGGGGACGTTAGAGAAATTTCTGTTTCACATACGTACTTTGAGATTTTAATCCCGTCCGAATCTGCCATGTCTGTCTTTTTCTCACACGACCTCTGTAAAAATTCCAGAGCAAATTACCAACTGTTTTTCGTCAAACTCGGTGGTCCTCAGAGAAATCTAATTCCGTCCGAATGCGAATGTCTGTGATTTCCGAAAAAGTTTTTTTCCAAAACGCGTTTTCTTGTGTGTTTTGGTGAACTACCGTACAATCTCTCGCTATATCGCGCCGGTATTCAAGTTTCTGCTTTTTGCGCACCGATAATGGATGTAGATGTGTTTGGTAGGCCTACACTGTGAAGAAATAAAAAAATTAAATCAACAAGAAGAGACAAATCACGTAAACTGTTAAGACTGGCTACTGTAATATTAGTTTCAGGTAAGATTACTTTCATTTCTGCATTTAATTACATAACGTGTAAATTGTATAAATTAAAACTTTTTATTCCAGTGGGTTTATTATAAGAACCTAGTTCTATCAAATCATGATGATAAATGTATGTTTAGTTTTTTTCACACTACAATTTTTATCAAATGTTTACAAAACACTAAATGTGTTAGGGCGTTTTACTTTATATTTCAAAGTGCTTAAATTTAAAACTACTTAATTTAAAAATACATTTGAACAAATTTCATAAATTGTGTTCAATGGCAGTTTTTAAGTTATACCTAAAATGTACTTTTATATAGTTTGCAGCATGACAACTGCACCAATTGCTAAGAAGGAGCGCACCAGCACCTTCTGGGAGACAGATGTGCTGCAACATTTTGGGGAAACAGAGTGGTACCCAGGGGCGATTCTAAGATTTTGATTTTAGGGGGGCTCAGCCCCCAATAAGGGTATGATTAAAAAATATTATTTTACTATTAGGGTAGGGTTGTATACTACTAACCTTATTGCAATCCACTATTCCATTGTATTCCCTGTATTTCATATATGGGAGTAGGAGTACTGACTGAGCCATATATAACACTGTAAAAAAAAACTAATACAGTTTTTTACATGTGACCAGTCACTGGAAAATTTTGAATTGGGAATGTAGATTTATTTATTTATTTATTTTATTTTTTTTACAATAAAGACTTCCTGATTCAGTATTAGGACATTCCTGTTTATCCTTTGATGATACCACTGCTTTTTCTTATGAAATGTACGTGGAAATTGGCAGAAAATTAAAACAACATAAGGGTTCAATGATTGCAATGAATCTTGGGAATACAGTGGTATTGTGTGTGTGTGTGTGAGGCTGTCTGTTCTATTCTCACCTGACTGTTGCTCATTTGCAGACCTACTCCCGCACGACAAAAAAATGTTGTATATCCATCTACAATGAAATATAAATTATTATATTTTATTTTTATTATTATTATTATTATTATTAATTTTGAGCTTTTTAGCCTTTATAATCAACAATACGGTTGGTTATACATCAAGTCAGCCCCTGAACATTTATTTCATTTCAAATCATTTAACTAACCAGCTAATATTCATTAAGAATATAGACAAAACATGTATTAATGTAATTGTCTATTGGCAATATGTTTAATCTGTTCTATATTTATTTATATTTATTAAAAATAACATCATTATCAATTTGCCACTTCTATAAATCAATTACTTAAAAAAAAAAAATCACAGATCCCTTTAGCCTACTCTTACTCTAATATATGTATCATGATACACTAATGATTATTACTTAATACAAAATTATGTTTAATAATAGAAAACAAAATAACTCCACATGATGTTTCTCTCTCTGTGCCATTTAGTACTTTCAGACAATGATGCGTGTCATTAATAATTTATTTTGCATGGCTGCATAATGTAATGCCGAAATACACAATAATATGTTTTCAATTTCAAAAAGTAAATTAAAATAAATCATGATCGTTTTCTAAAGTATGTTTTCATGGGTGTTAATCGCTTCATTTTTGTTGGAAGAAAAAAAAAATCTGTCACACTGTGATAAAGGCTGAAAGTGAACGCAGCGAAGACGTACTGGTATTGGATGCGAGAACACACACACCACACGCACACACGCACGCACACACACGCGCGCGCACACACACACACACACCTTGTACTCTCTGATGTTCGCTCTGCTCGGCGCCCCTGTGGATTGAAAAACGCGCTGAATCCGTGCAGACTCAGATAAGGGGAGGAGCCGGAACTTGATGCAGCTTGCAACCGTCTGAAATGAGATTTTAAAGGGGACTGAAGCGATCACTAATTAATTAATCAAATAATTTTTAGGGGGGCTGGGCATAAGTTTAGGGGGGCTGAAGCCCGTGGTGGTACCTCAACTTCAAAATGCCAGAGGAGGCCTTCTTAAATCTCTGTGACCTTCTTCATCCTTACATACTAAAACAAACCATGAAGACCACAGTGAGTTTGGAAAAAAGGGTTGCCCTGACACTTTACAAGTTAGCAAGTAACACTGAATTCCATGATGTTGCAAACCTCTTTGGAATTGGGGTGAGCACTGCCTGTGATGTATTTTGGGAGGTTTGTAAGGGTCTCTGCCAACTGAAAAGGAAGTTTATTGGAATGCCAAAAAGTGAAGAAGACGTGAAAACCATAATCAAAGGATTTCAAGAGAAGTCAGGGTTTCCCATGTGTGCAGGGGCCCTGAATGGAACATACATTCCCATCCTAGCACCCTCCAGCTTTCACACTGATTACTACAACAGAAAGGGGTGGTACAGCGTGATACTACAGGGCTTGGTTGACCACCAGTACATGTTTCAAGATTTTGATGTTGGCTGGCCAGGGAAGTGCCACGACTCTTTTGTTTTTCAAAACTCAAAACTACATGCAAAGCTGGAAAATGGCAGCTGCTTTCCACCACTCACCAAGACAAAACAGGGTGTTGACATTCCTTTGCTGATTGTGGCTGACTCTGCTTATAGCCTCTCTCGTAATGTCATGAAACTGTTCCCAGAAGGAGTTGCAAGAGGGCCCCAACTGCAATTCAATGCATGTCTGAGTAGGGCAAGAATTCATGTGGAACATGCTTTTGGCCGTCTAAAGGGCAGATGGCGCTGCCTAATGAAGCGCAATGATAGTCAAACTACAAACATTAAGTTTGTTGTTGCAGCTTGCATTGTGCTACACAACTTTTGTGAGTCTTGGAAGCTGGATTTCCCACAGGAGCAGAGCAGAGCAGAGATGTCTGAGGAGGAAGACACAATTCAGGAACATGCAGATGATGAAGGTACCCTTGTTACACCCGAGCCGCTTGACCTGGCCAGTTCTACTGCAGAGCAAATCCGTGAAGTATTAGTATGGTACATTTCTGAAAATCAGTGATTGTTGATGTGTGCAATGTGATTAAATATGTTCGCTTAATATTTTTGTAGTTTTATTTTTGTAACGATATTCACACTCCATACTCATCGGGAAGAAGGAGGCGGGAACCGGCGCACAATCAAAACACTTTAATATTCCAAATAAATACAAAACAGCACACCAGCCCCTCACGGACGACTGGTGCGCACAAAATAAAAAGCAAACATAAAATAATGTCCCAGGCCTGGTCCTCTCTCGTCCTTCACTATAGTCGCTCCAGTTTTATATCCTTCCATCTCCTACGTGGGATTCGATACCGGCGGTGGGGCGCAGGTGCAGCTCATCTTCAATCACTACACCTGGCCTCACTCCTCGTTCCCACGCCTCTCGGCCCCGCCCCACTCGCCACAATTTTATTTATTTTTTCCATTTCAAGCACCTTTGTAACTGGTTCTTCTGTAAAATCAACACAACTGTTTGTACGAACCAAAAAAAGTTACAATCTATATGTCTAATAAAAGTTATGACATGTATGCAACATTTGTCTCTTTACTTTTAACGTAAACTGGACTTTCACATTCAAGTTTCACCATTAGGCATTAAAGTGCACAAATGTAAACGTAATATAGTGCAAAAAAAACATGTCCTATATTTTCACAACATTTTTGTTCCTTGAACAGTTCTTTAAACTTGTACAAACAAGTGCAACTGCACAATGTTTGCAAAAAAACAATGCCCAGAACATCTAGTGGTCATTTCTTTGGTCAGACAGTGAACGTTGATCTTGGACAACTGATGTTGACAGATTTTGGTGTGAGGCTTCACCAGGTGGAAAAGCAAATGGATCAGATGGACAATAGTGCTGAGCTGGATGTTGATATTGTGCAAACGAAGTTGAGGGTCCATACTGTGGCATTGCAGGTCTAAGCACTTGCAGAATTTGAACCATGAATTGCTGGGTATCTCGAGCACGCCTGTCTTCAGCTTCCTGACGCTTCATCTCAAATTCAAGACGTGCTCTTTCCAGATCCAGTCTGGCTTGCTGGAACGGTCTCTCCCAGGCCATGTGCTCCTTGTCAAGACGCTGTTCAACCTCTGCTGCTGTTTCTTTGTCATGTTGTATTAACATGTTTATCCCTCTCTCCATGGCTTCCATGATTTGAGTTTTTTTGCCTTTGCGTTTACGCCCTGATGAGAAAGATCACAAAATTGCATTGCATTATAAGACAAGTAAACGTACCTTTATATGAAAATACAATATATCATAATAATGAACATGCTCCTTTTTGTTATTGTGAAGACTTCAAAATGTGATAATTCCTAATGAATTTTTTTGATATTTATAATGAGTTTGAAAAATACTTTTTAACCAGTAACTTTGTTTCTGAACAGTATTTAAACCTTTTTCTCTATAAATGTACTATAAAAAAACCTTTCAAACTGTTATGATTCTTTATTATTGTAAAGTAAAACTTTACCAATACTTATAATTGGTAAAGTATAATAGTATAATTTATTAGTAAACATGAACAATAGAAAATAAATACCAAATCATGTTTTAATCTTGCTAAATGTTAATTTCAACATTTGCTAATACATTATTAAAATCAAATGTAGTAGGCCAATCTGTTAATATATTTAAAGAGCCTGAACTAACAATGAACTGTAGTACTTTAACTAACATTAACAAAGAACAATAACGTGAAATAAATGTAGATGTTGCTCCTTGTTAGTTTATTTTTATGGACTAACTAATGTTAACTCACTGTAAAGGGTCACATTATTCTCTATAGTGTTACATTTTCCAGTGCAACCTGTTTGAAAATGTTGCTTTATATGTTTTTGTTATTGTTCTTTATTATATGGAAAAATATTGAAAATGTTAGGAGAACAACAGTGGCTGGTAAGCTAATTCAATTCCGTGACATAACAGTATACCACAATAAAATTTTAGCAATTACCATTATTTGACATGATGAAAATACGGTCACGTCCCTAACAACATGACAGAAATGACATGCAAGACAACTTAAGCAGGTTTACTGGAGAGAGAGAGAGTGGAAAAAACATACTTGTAATGATCGAATTTTGGCTGGGATTGGAGGTCAGCTCTGACCTTGGACCACTGTCATTATCAGATGCTGTCATTGCAGCTGCTTGGTCTCCTGATGGTTCTGCTATACTCGATGAGTGTGAACTGGTACCTGTAACAAAGCATATCATTTAGAACATTTCAGAGCTGCAAGATATTAATTAAATGGCAACATTGAAATTTTATAAAGGGAAAGATAACAAACTTACCAGAATTTTCACCTTCCTCTGAACTTGACACATCCATGTGTCCATCTCCGGGGTTAGTCATAGGACGACAAGCTAACAAAACAGAAATATCTACTCAATATCGACAGTACTGGTTAAATTACTAAATTGTAAACAGAATTCTTGTCTCTATTACTAGCTTATTCAATGCATTTTATTAATTGTCTTTTTTTTCATATGAATGCTTATTAGCCACAAGTTTAAGTACTTTGTACACTGTTAATTATTTTTCAATAGAAAATGAATACTCTTAAAAGTAGTAACTAACCAAGAACAGAGTCCAGTTCCTCAAAGAATGGGCAGCGTTGTGGATCCGACCCCGTCTTCTTGTTATGCTTCACACATTCGGGGTAACGTCGTTTGAGATATTCAATACGGTCTTTGCACTTCACCCAGTCGAAGGTATTTTGAATTGATGGACAAACCTCACAAACCTTTTTAAAAACTGTTTCCCACACCTTGTGGTTATGTATACAATTTTCAAACTGAAACTGAAACGTAGGTTCGCTCCAAACAGAAATTAGAGCTAATGTTTCCTCCCTACTCCAGTGTCTTGTAACTTTCTTTTTTGCCGCCATCTTGCCATTGATTGGTCATATGACCATACGCAATCCACGCATTCTGAACACGTGATCTTCTGAAATTCCCACATGTAAAACACAGACACTCCTACCTCGGTAATAAACACGGAGATGTTAGTCCCGTCTGAATCAGTACATAAAATCACAGACGTAGGTTGATAAGTATCGTTACTCAAACGTCGTTTGGAAAACTAGTCCCGTCCAAATAGGGCTTAAGTTTCTGTCTAGTGTTTTATTCTTGAAAAAAAATATGCAGTGGTATGTTTACTGACTAAATAGTTTGTAGAAGCCTTCAATACTATTGGGAAATATATTTTTGTATATTTGGGGGGTGGGGGTCTAGACATAGTCTCATAAAAATATTTGTCTCATTTTTCATGATATCTTTTTCAGATTTGAGATAGAAACTCATAAGACATGTGTGGCTTTCAACACATTATTTTTCTAGATTGCTCCAGGACTCATTTCATGTATTTTTATATCAAATTAAAAAAAATATTTAAGTGTGGTAAAAAAAAAATTCAAGGCACTTCAGTGTCTATAACTTTTAATATTTTTGAGCATTATCAAATCTGGTTGATAAAAAGTAAAGCCCAAAGTGTCTTCTTTCCAAAGATACCAAAATTATGTTTGTAACACACTGAAGTAGGAAACTGTTACAATTATAAATTAGGTAGAGCACTTTCAGCTGTGAGTCCCATAATGGGGGGTGCTGACTAACAGGTTAAGGCTTAATGCCAAGAAAGGTGTGCTTTCTCCAGTACAGAGAACCACTTATCTGGGCATGTAGTGGGATTTGACCACGGTGCAGGAACAGATGTCTCCCGTTCAGATTGAGTCGATCCCCACTGCAGTCATGAGAGTAAGAGAAGGCCAGTCGCTCACTATCAAACAGTTCTAGACTGCTGGGTCTGATGGCAGCTGCATCCAACGTGATACCTCTTGGCCTGCTGTACATGAGACCCCTACAGTGGTGGCTCAAGACCAAGGGGGTTCTCCCTGAGGGAAAATGTTCACACAAAGAGAAAAGGTGTACCTTTTATTCTCTCTGTTGCTGCAGTTGCCCTGTTGTTGTGGAATCAGTGTGTGTTTCTTTGAAGTGAAATTTTGTTTGAGAGGATATGACTAGAAATCAGTGGTAAAGTTGTATTTCAACACTGTTCCAGAACAGCTCACCCCAAATATTCAGATATGTGCAGCGCACTTTATGGACGATAAGGACCTTGGTTTTTTAAACCAGTAGCCTGCAATGTGTCTGTGTCATAACGGCTGTTTCTATAAAGTTGGGCAGTTCAAACTTTGCAAGGACAATCTGGCGCTTCTGACTCACAGCCTGTAGGTACGTTTTTTATATTTAAATAATTTGGCCACTGGATTTAACAAATTCCTCATTTTTAATGGGTTTTATTGATTTTGTCTCGTCTGATGTCCGGATCAAGAACAAATATTTCTATTTAACAGGATCGTCTTAGCTCTTCCAGTTCACCAGATCAAACTGAATCATTTGAAATGGTTCACATCTCCAGTACGCCCTTATACACAAATTACTTAACTTATTCAGTTTATAAACGTGCCTTACACTCCCTCTGATGCAAAATAAACAAATATCCCAAGTTTTTTAGTTACTCCTGACAGTGCATTGACTGAACTGCTAAAAGAAAGTGATGATGGGATGTGCAAGAGCAGAGCTGCTGGATTGAGTCTCTGGCTGCTGGCCTGGGATACAGCATAGTATGTTAAAGGGTTAGTTCAACCAAAAATAAAAATGATGTCATTAATAACTCACCCTCATATCGTTCCGAACCCGTGAGACCTCCATTTATCTTCGGAACACAGTTTAAGATATTTTAGATTTAGTCCGTTAGCTCTCAGTCCTTCCATTGAAGCTGTGTGCACGGTCTACTGTCCATGTCCAGAAAGTTAAGAAAAACATCAAAGTAGTCCATGTGATATCAGAGGGTAAGTTAGAATTTTTTAAAGCATCGAAAATACATTTTGGTTCAACTAATATTATAACTAATATACACACATACACACGAGATATATCTATCTATCTACACACACACTACTTCATAAGATACAGGAATATATACCTGTAGATTTAAAAGTGTTATATACTTACAGTATAAGACAGCATTGAGACATTATACATATATAGATCATTAGTTTTTTAAAATATATTATTTAATATTGTAAAGTGTTCCTGTGGCTCAACTGGTGGAGCATTGCGTTAGCAGTGCAAGGTTGTGGGTTCAGGGGCAATTCTAGAGGCCCCTGCTGAAATCTGATTGGCCCCCGATCCATCAATCGTCGACGAGAAGAGCAACTGGAGAATTCTTTACAATGATCATATATGCAAATCCACCCCCATACAATTGGCGGCACTCACAGCAGTAATGTGTCGATGCAACTTGGGAGAAGAAGCAGACTGACTGTGAATGGCTTTGGCTTGAGCGATACAAGAACATTCTTTGACGTTATGCCAGTAGGCGGGAGAAAGAATCCATCTATCTAGACAACTTGAAGACAATTCTTAGTAAGTCACAAATCCTTGTGTTGGTTGTCATTAAAATATGAAAGGATAGTTTGCTGCTGCTCTCACTTAATGTAGTTTTATAACAAAGTTCGGGAGGAGCAGTCGCAGTTCATTAACATGATTAACACAAGTGGAGACCAATCAGTAATCAACTCATGACAAGGTATAAATAACAGCAGAACCTACCTCTGTTCATTGACAGTTTTCAGCAGTCAACAGCTCTTCAGCTCTCCTCTCTGCAAACCATGTCGCTCTTCATCTGATGAAGAAGTGAACATCGCCAGGGATGCACCTTCGCATTCCGACGGCCACACGACCATCCTTCCTATGCCGGACGTCGCACCTAAGCCCCAGGCTTCTTCTCGCGGCCGCAGACCGGCCCGATCAGACCTGCGCTCACCAAGACGCCGAGGCCAGCCTTCACCACCCCCAGCAAGACTCCCATCCTCTCCAGCATCCTCCTACCGCTCGGCCACCCCGACGATCCCACCTATCGGGAAATGGACCGTAGCTGGACTAAGGAAAGCTCTGGAATGCAGACATACAGGCTTCAAGGAAAATGCACAAAGCGGAGCTGTATGATCTGTATGTTTCGTTACAAGCAACGCCTAAGACGACCCACAGACAAAGCAAATCCCGCACTGCCCGAAACTCACCGGTCCAGTCACCACCGTCAAGTTCCCGCACAAGATCCGGCTCGCTTCATCAATCGACCTGGAAGAACAAGCCTTCAGCGAGCCTGGGCCGCCCCCCTCAGTCCGCCAGGGCAGGTTCACTTCCCGAAGAGGCCCAGCCCTCCACCACCGCTTACGCCGCAGCAGCGCAGCATGCCGCCGGGCACAGCAGCCCCCCCCCCCCCAGCTACTCGCTCAGGCACTCCCGCCATTCATAACCCTTTTCCCTTTCAGTGGCCTCCAGCTCCTCTCGCAGACGCTAGACAACGAAACCATATCATATTTGATTAAACAAAGTAAGACAGATCAAATCAAAAAAGGCCATTTCATTTACATTTTCAAACTCATCACCAATCCAACCATTCCAATCAGTTCTGGCATACCTCCAGTGGAGAACTTCCCAAGCTAAATCCCATCTCGATCCCCTATTCATAGACGAATCCAACAAACCAGTGATTCGCTTCTGGTTTCAGAAACATCTCAAATCCGTTCTCCAACACTCAGGAATCCCAGCAAAAGACTTCTCAAGCCACTCTTTCCGCATTGGGGCAGCAACCTCAGCAGCTCAAAAAGGTCTCTCCCAGCAGCAGATCCAAGCTCTAGGAAGGTGGTCCTCAGATGCCTTCCAAAACTACATAAGAACCAACCGATTCCATATCAAAAAAGCCCACCAAACCCTCATCGAGTAAACCACGCAATAAAATATCTGCTCTGTTTTCCCCCGCATGTCCAGCGAGCACTAGTCTCTCAGCAGACGCAGTAAATATTTATTTGTTTCCCCTGTCTGTCCAGCGAGCACTAGTCTCTCAGCGGGCACAGTAAATATCTATTTTGTTTCCTTTGTCTGTCCAGTGAGCCTCAGTCTCCCAGCGGATGCAGAAAATACCTATTTGTCTCCTCCATCAGTCCAGCGAGCACTAGTCTCTCAGCGGGCGCAGTAAACATCTATTTAGTTTCATCTATTTGTCCAGCGAGCCTAGTCTCCCAGCGGACGCAAAAAAATAAAAAAAATAAAAAAATTATATTTTCGTTTCCCCTGTCCGTCCAGCGAGCACTAGTCTCTCAGCGGGTGCAGTAAATATTTATTTGTTTCTCCTGTCTGTCCAGCGAGCACTAGTCTCTCAGCGGACGCAGTAAATATCTATTTTGTTTAATCTGTCTTTCCAGCAAGCCTCAGTCTCCCAGTGGACGCAGAAAATATCTATTTGTCTCCTCCATCAGTCCAGCGAGCACTAGTCTCCCAGCGGACGCAGTACATAGAAATTTTTTTTTTCTCTGTCTGTCCAGTGAGCCTCAGTCTCCCAGCGGACGCAGAAAATACCTATTTGTCTCCTCCATCAGTCCAGCGAGCACTAGTCTCACAGCGGACTCAGTAACATCTATTTTGTTCCTCTGTCTGTCCAGCGAACACTAGTCTCCCAGCGGACGCAGAAATATCTATTAGTTTCTCTGTCTGTCCAGCGAGCACTAGTCTCTCAGCAGATGCAGTAAATATCTAATTTCTTCTACCTGACCAGCGAGCCTCAGTCTCCCAGTGGACACTGTAAATACCTATTTGTTTCCTCGGCCTGTCCAGCGAGCACTAGTCTCTCAGGGGACGCAGTATGCATCCATCTCTTTCTGGCAGACGAATACATCTCACAGGCAGACGGTAGAACCTGTCTTCCCGACATTTTAACCGCTTCTTCCTCATCTGTTAACCAATGGGACCTGCCTGCTCCTCCGATTCTGCCAGAGGCAACGAGAAATCCAGAGGCAACGCGAAATCTCCTGGTCAACGACCACGCCTTTAAAGAAAAAAAAAAAAAAAAAACCTCAGCCCGCCAAATCTCTGCGATTTGGGGGGTTCGTAGTCCGGCGGCTGTCCTTTTGCTCTCTTGTTTTGAGGGGAGTACTCTGGGCCACATCCTGAGCTCGGAGCCCTCCACCCGGACAGCACACCAAATACGCATAGCCTTATTCTATTAATATACCTAGATGTGAACTCGTGAAATGTATTTTTATAACAAAGTTCGGGAGGAGCAGTCGCAGTTCATTAACCTGATTAACACAAGTGGAGACCAATCAGTAATCAACTCATGACAAGGTATAAATAACAGCAGAACCTATCTCTGTTCATTGACAGTTTTCAGCATCCCTCCTCCACCCCATTCTCCTCACTATAGATCCATCTACTCTTACCACAACCGGGGGGAGTACTCTGGGTTCGGGCCACATCCCAAGCTCGGAGCCCTCCACCCGGACAGCACGCCAAATACGCATAACCTTACTGTATTAATATACCTAGATGTGAACTCGTGAGTTTTAGGTTTGTTAACTAAATTGTGGAAGGAGCACTGGAAGCACTGTCAAAGTAAACCAATAAACTTGTTATCGCTTTGATGTGTACGATCACAGCGGTGTGATCATCTGCTTCAGGGACCAGCAAAGACTGATCACACCGCTGTGATCGTACGCATCAAAGTGTTAAGGTGTAGAACTTTCAGTGTGTCACGTCATCAACTGCGGAATTTAAAGGCCATTTTCAATCTAATTATTAACTTAATTCATACAGAATCTTGTATGAAAATGTTAATTTAAAAGACAACACCCACGGGCAGAAATTAAGAAAAACCTATTCTAAGCTACGCTCCAAAAAACTGCCTTTTCCCAGGGAACGCATCATATGAAGTAACGACAGGCAAACAGGGCTGCCGCCCTGGTTCTCAGTGTGGGATTAGGTCAGGGATGCCCAACCCTGCTCCTGGCGATCGACTATCCTGCAAATTTAGCTCCAATCCTAATCAAACACACCTGCCTTTAATTTTTAACCTTTTAAATGTCACCGTCCCGTATACGGGAGTACGTAAGTACTGGGTTACTCCGCCGCGGTACCCCCGAAGCAATCTAAAATAGTCCGAATATAAACACTTATTATAGGTGCACCCTAGTGATTCAGAACAAGCTAAAAACACGGTTTGGAAAATGGATTAATGGTGTACTCGCTTATTATATAACTTTTTCTACATTTTGAACACAAACAAAGTTACGGACCGCAGCTCTGATTGGTTGTTTTTTACCGGGAGCGGATGACTTTCTGCAAATGGCAATAGGACCACTGGGGGGAGCCAGAGGAGCTTGATTTTTTCACAGATTATCTGTCTCATATTCTACTGTCAGGACATAATGACAGGTTTAACAAATATGTAAAAAATATATTTTTACAAAAGTTACCTACTGCAGCTTTAAATACACATAAGTACAGGCAAAACCATACATTTACAGTTTGTAAAATACACGCTGATGTTTATGGAAACGGCAGTAATGATCCTTACAAATATAATCTGACTTCAAGTTTTTATTGATATCATATACAGATTGTGTAGGTAACTAAAGTTTCGGGAGGAGAGGATGAATGTGCGTGTTGTAAATCCCACAGCTTGGATTCAGCATGAACTAACATGGCGGCGCCCATCACCCGGTATAGATCAACTAACATGGTCGATATAAAAGTGTTTAAACTTCCAAATATATTTACTTGCACATATTTCAGAATCAGAATATCAGATATTTAATAATATAGTGAGTATGTTTGCAAATATTTTGAATAAAACAGGAAAAACTTAATAAAAGCGATCCATGTGTCATATGTGACACATCGCCATGGAAACAATAAGGCGGTACATTCTTTAAGTGGCTGGAGTATTCTGTCTCTAGAGACTCTGTTTTTTGCTACCCTTGTCGCCACTTTTCACTCCCAAATGCCCTAATGTCTATATTCAGGTCAGAATCAGGGTTCTCTAATTGGAAAAAAGCACTGTGCAGTAATGGTGGCTTTCGAGATCATTGCAAATCAGAACATCACAGAAGTGCTTAGCCATCTTGGATGCAATTGCACAGCATGATTCATTAATTGAGAAATGTATGAATGCACATGGGAATGCAAAATCCACCAGTAAGAACATTCAAAATGAAATTTTTGTGTATGTGTGTGTGTGTGTGTGTGTGTGTGTGTGATGCATTGTGTCTTTTATGCACAGTATAAATAAATGAAAAAAAAAATCATTAATAATTTACTGGCTCATATTTTTTTATTAGAGCGTTTGAAAAAGGAATGACTACCAAAATGTATTTGCACTGTACTGAATAAATTATTTTGTGTGCTTGAATGTACCCTGTACTTGGCCCCTGAATGTAACATGTGGCCCCTTATTGGCCCCCGTTTCAGAAAAATCCTAGAACCACCACTTTATGGGTTCAATTCCCAGGGAAAACGTATTACGTAAAATTTCTTAGCCTGAATACATTGTAAGTCACTTTGGATAAAAGCATCTGCTAAATGCATAAAATGTAAAGTGATTTCATCAGATTTGCTTCACACAAACTTCTGATGATTAATTTTTCCTCGCTTAAAGCTTCATAATCCAAATAACATCTGAGCGCTTAGTTCCACATGTTCAGAGTGAAACTTTTCTTCTTGTCCTGCAGCTATGAGTGGGTGAAGGACGATGGCGTCTATTGAAGAGCTGCTCATGAACTCACTGAAGGACCTGTTAGAAGCTGAACTGAAGGACTTGCAGTGGTACTTACAGAAAGATCATGAGTGTATATCAAAGAGTGAAATGGAGAACGCAGATAGGGTAAAAATAGTGCATAAGATAATGGCATGTTTTAGACCAGAAGAAGCTGTGAAGATCACGGTGGACATCCTGAGGAAGATGAACCAGAATAACTTGGCTGAACAGTTAGAGAACAAACACAAGAAAGGTAATGTTTAATTCACTGTGACTGTAGCATGATTGATTGTTTAGCGTTGTGATAGTTTGACATAAACTTTCCTCTTTGGTGATGTGATTGTGTGATAAAGTTTCTCTAATTATTTTTCTATTTCTCTCACAGCTCAGGCTGAGTACAATACGAACGTATCTATCCCTGTTGGAGCTGATTCAGGTCAGTCTGGAGTAAATAACAATCACTGTCTGTAAATGGAAATAAGACAAAATATAACTGAAGCAGCAATTACAGAGCCAATCATATGTCAAGTCAAGTCACCTTTATTTATATAGCGCCTATTTTTATATATATATATATATATATATATATATATATATATATATATGGTGGTCATAGATTAATTTTTTTTAATCTAGATTAATCTCACTGTGATCTAGATTAAAATGGCTCATTCGAATTCTGTCGAAGGCATTCAGAATATGTGTGTTACCCAAATAAAATTGACAAACAGTCTTTGAGAAGGGGTTTATCAAACTAGGTGGTGCATTAGAAAAGGGGCTCATCTCCTGTTTCCAAAATGCATCACAAAGTGCTTGAAAAAGCTGTAAATTAAATCCACATTGCACAAGGTGCAAACAACCTTACGCCTGTTTCACACCAATGTTTAAGTTTTTTTCAAGTTTGTAGGTGTCAAGGTACAGAAACCAAATAATTAAATGTAAATAGCACTGGATAGTCTTCAATGTAAAAATGAAATATACAACCAAACTTACATTTATTCAGACACCTTCAACATTTCTCACATTATTACAGTTTTGCTACATATATCAAAATTATATCTGGTGTCTGAATAATTTTATAATAAATCCATTATAATACACATCCCATTTTTTCCCTCAACTGTTTACTTCCACTTAAGAAATAACTGACAGTTTTGTCGAGCATAATTTCCAAGGTGGATATTTTGACATATTTTGTATGTATTTTTCGGCACAAGAGCAAAAATAAGCAAATTCGATTTTCAAGTGTTTTAAGACGCCTTTCTCAGAAGAGAGCTCGGTTCAGTGTCGCTGTCCGTGATACGCGGCTCTCTCTCTCTCTCTCTCTCTCTCGTGCTCACCGAACACAGCGCGAGTAACCAGCTACTCTGTTCAGCTTTTCCGCGTCTTGTGTTTGGATACTTTAACGTTTAAATCGACAAGCGGCAAGGCGTAAAAACATGTGAAAAAGATGAGCTTTCATGACGATGCGCAGCAATGGCCCGTCAACTGTCCTGAGTATCTTTTTAGGCTGGCCTCAGTCAGTCGGTTATATAAAATATCAAGGTGAAAGTCATCATAGCTCGCCTAGACCCAGCTCCCAACCCAACTTTGAGAATAGATTAACGACAATATTGTTTTTATCGCCCGATAAGTCTCACGTTAACGCAGATAATAATATATACAGTATTGTTCAAAATAATAGCAGTACAATGTGACTAACCAGAATAATCAAGGTTTTTAGTATATTTTTTATTGCTACGTGGCAAACAAGTTACCAGTAGGTTCAGTAGATTGTCAGAAAACAAACAAGACCCAGCATTCATGATATGCACGCTCTTAAGGCTGTGCAATTGGGCAATTAGTTGAAAGGGGTGTGTTCAAAAAAATAGCAGTGTCTACCTTTGACTGTACAAACTCAAAACTATTTTGTACAAACATTTTTTTTTTTCTGGGATTTAGCAATCCTGTGAATCACTAAACTAATATTTAGTTGTATGACCACAGTTTTTTAAAACTGCTTGACATCTGGGTGGCATGGAGTCAACCAACTTGTGGCACCTCTGTTATTCCACTCCATGATTCTTTAACAACATTCCACAATTCATTCACATTTCTTGGTTTTGCTTCAGAAACAGCATTTTTGATATCACCCCACAAGTTCTCAATTGGATTAAGGTCTGGAGATTGGGCTGGCCACTCCATAACATTAATTTTGTTGGTTTGGAACCAAGACTTTGCCCGTTTACTAGTGTGTTTTGGGTCATTGTCTTGTTGAAACAACCATTTCAAGGGCATGTCCTCTTCAGCATAGGGCAACATGACCTCTTCAAGTATTTTAACATATGCAAACTGATCCATGATCCCTGGTATGCGATAAATAGGCCCAACACCATAGTAGGAGAAACATGCCCATATCATGATGCTTGCACCTCCATGCTTCACTGTCTTCACTGTGTACTGTGGCTTGAATTCAGAGTTTGGGGGTCGTCTCACAAACTGCCTGTGGCCCTTGGACCCAAAAAGAACAATTTTACTCTCATCAGTCCACAAAATGTTCCTCCATTTCTCTTTAGGCCAGTTGATGTGTTCTTTGGCAAATTGTAACCTCTTCTGCACATGCCTTTTTTTTAACAGAGGGACTTTGCGGGGGATTCTTGAAAATAGATTAGCTTCACACAGACGTCTTCTAACTGTCACAGTACTTACAGGTAACTCCAGACTGTCTTTGATCATCCTGGAGGTGATCATTGGCTGAGCCTTTGCCATTCTGGTTATTCTTCTATCCATTTTGATGGTTGTCTTCCGTTTTCTTCCACGTCTCTCTGGTTTTGCTCTCCATTTTAAGGCATTGGAGATCATTTTAGCTGAACAGCCTATCATTTTTTGCACCTCTTTATAGGTTTTCCCCTCTCTAATCAACTTTTTAATCAAAGTACGCTGTTCTTCTGAACAATGTCTTGAACGACCCATTTTCCTCAGCTTTCAAATGCATCAATCAATCAATCACCTTTATTTATATAGTGCTTTAAACAAAATACATTGCGCCAAAGCACTGAACAACATTCATTTGGAAAACAGTGTCTCAATAATGCAAACTGATAGTTAAAGGCAGTTCATCATTGAATTCAGTTATGTAATCTCTGTTCAGTTGAAATAGTGTCTGTTTTAATTTGCAATCAAGTCAATGATATCGCTGTAGATGAAGTGACCCCAACTAAGCAAGCCAGAGGCGACAGCGGCAAGGAACCGAAACTCCATCGGTGACAGAATGGAGAAAAAAACCTTGGGAGAAACCAGGCTCAGTTGGGGGGCCAGTTCTCCTCTGACCAGACGAAACCAATAGTTCAATTCCAGGCTGCAGCAAAGTCAGATTGAGCAGAAGAATCATCTGTTTCCTGTGGTCTTGTCCTGGTGCTCCTCTGAGACAAGGTCTTTACAGGGGATCTGTATCTGGGGCTCTAGTTGTCCTGGTCTCCGCTGTCTTTCAGGGCAGTAGAGGTCCTTTCTAGGTGCTGATCCACCATCTGGTCTGGATACGTACTGGATCCGGGTGACTGCAGTGACCCTCTGATCTGGACACAGACTGGATCTGGTGGCCACGGTGACCTCGGAACAAGAGAGAAACAGACAAATATTAGCGTAGATGCCATTCTTCTAATGATGTAGAAAGTACGGTGTTATGTGAAGTGTTCCGGTTCCAGTTTACCTAATTAATGCAGCCTAAAAATCCTTTAACGGATTTGGATATTAAAAGCATATTAGTATGTTATGTGTATGCCAGGTTAAAGAGATGGGTCTTTAATCTAGATTTAAACTGCAAGAGTGTGTCTGCCTCCCGAACAATGTTAGGTAGGTTATTCCAGAGTTTAGGCGCCAAATAGGAAAAGGATCTGCCGCCCGCAGTTGATTTTGATATTCTAGGTATTATCAAATTGCCTGAGTTTTGAGAACGTAGCAGACGTAGAGGAGTATAATGTAAAAGGAGCTCATTCAAATACTGAGGTGCTAAACCATTCAGGGCTTTATAAGTAATAAGCAATATTTTAAAATCTATACGATGTTTGATAGGGAGCCAGTGCAGCGTGGACAGGACCGGGCTAATATGGTCATACTTCCTGGTTCTAGTAAGAACTCTTGCTGCTGCATTTGAAAAATGCAGTTTTACAAATGCTAGAAACGTGGCTTCCTAAGGAAAGATTGCGATCAAGTAGCACACCTAGGTTCCTAACTGATGACGAAGAATTGACAGAGCAACCATCAAGTCTTAGACAGTGTTCTAGGTTATTACAAGTAGAGTTTTTAGGCCCTATGATTAACACCTCTGTTTTTTCTGAATTTAGCAGTAAGAAATTACTCGTCATCCAATTTTTTATATCGACTATGCATTCCATTAGTTTTTCAAATTGGTGTGTTTCACCGGGCTGCGAGGAAATATAGAGCTGCGTATCATCAGCATAACAGTGAAAGCTAACACCATGTTTCCTGATGATATCTCCCAAGGGTAACATATAAAGCGTGAAGAGTAGCGGCCCTAGAACTGAGCCTTGAGGTACTCCATACTGCACTTGTGATCGATATGATACATCTTCATTCACTGCTACGAACTGATGGCGGTCATATAAGTACGATTTAAACCATGCTAATGCACTTCCACTGATGCCAACAAAGTGTTCAAGTCTATGCAAAAGAATGTTGTGGTCAATTGTGTCAAACGCAGCACTAAGATCCAATAAAACTAATAGAGAGATACACCCACGATCAGATGATAAGAGCAGATCATTTGTAACTCTAAGGAGAGCAGTTTCAGTACTATGATACGGTCTAAATCCTGACTGGAAATCCTCACATATACCATTTTTCTCTAAGAAGGAATATAATTGTGAGGATACCACCTTTTCTAGTATCTTGGACAGAAAAGGGAGATTCGAGATTGGTCTATAATTAACTAGTTCTCTGGGGTCAAGTTGTGGCTTTTTTATGAGAGGCTTAATAACAGCCAGTTTGAAGGTTTTGGGGACATATCCTAATGACAATGAGGAATTAATAATAGTCAGAAGAGGACCTATGACTTCTGGAAGCACCTCTTTTAAGAGCTTAGATGGTATAGGGTCTAACATACATGTTGTAAGTTTAGATGATTTAACAAGTTTATACAATTCTTCCTCTCCTATAGTAGAGAATGAGTGGAACTGTTCCTCAGGGGGTCTATAGTGCACTGTCTGATGTGATACTGTAGCTGACGGCTGAATGGTTGCAATTTTATCTCTAATAGTATCGATTTTAGAAGTAAAGTAGTTCATAAAGTCATTACTGCTGTGGTGTTGGGAAATGTCAACACTTGTTGAGGCTTTATTTTTCGTTAATTTAGCCACTGTATTGAATAAATACCTGGGGTTATGTTTGTTTTCTTCTAAAAGAGAAGAAAAGTAATCATATCTAGCAGTTTTTAATGCTTTTCTGTAGGATATGCTACTTTCCCGCCAAGCAATACGAAATACCTCTAGTTTTGTTTTCCTCCAGCTGCGCTCCATTTTTCGGGCTGCTCTCTTTAGGGTGCGAGTATGCTCATTATACCATGGTGTCAAACTGTTTTCCTTAACCTTTCTTAAGCGTAAAGGAGCAACTGTATTTAAAGTGCTAGAAAAGAGAGAGTCCATAGTTTCTGTTACATCATCAAGTTGTTCTGAGGTTTTGGATATGCTAAGGAATTCGGATACATCAGGAAGATAACTTAAAAAGCAGTCTTTTGTGGTAGAAGTGATGGTTCTTCGATACTTGTAACAAGAAGTAGAATTTACAATTTTGGCCATATGAAGTTTACACAGAACTAAATAATGATCTGAGATATCATCACTTGGCTGAATAATTTCAACACTATCAACATCAATTCCATGTGACAGTATTAAATCTAGAGTATGATTTCGACAATGAGTAGGTCCTGAAACGTGTTGTCTAACACCAATAGAGTTCAGAATGTCTATAAATGCTGATCCCAATGCATCTTTTTTATTATCGACATGGATATTAAAATCACCAACTATTAAGACTTTATCTGCAGCCAGAACTAACTCGGATGTAAAATCACCAAACTCTTTAATAAAGTCTGTATGGTGCCCTGGTGGCCTGTATACAGTAGCCAGTACAAACATAACAGGGGATTTATCATTAACATTGGTTTCTCTGGATAATGTTATATGAAGCACCATTACTTCAAACGAGTTATACTTGAAGCCTGCCCTCTGAGAAATCCTGAAAACGTTATTATAAATTGAAGCAACTCCTCCCCCTTTGCCTTTTAGACGCGGCTCGTGTTTATAACAATAATCTTGGGGGGTGGACTCATTTAAAATAATGTAATCATCAGGTTTTAGCCAAGTTTCTGTCAAGCAGAGCACATCTATATTATGATCAGTTATCATATTATTTACAAAAAGTGTTTTCGTAGAAATGGATCTGATATTCAATAAGCCAATCTTTATCATTTGTTTATCCATATTGCATTTGTTTTTTATTTGTTGAACCTCAATTAAATTGTTAACCTTATCTTGGTTTGGACGTTTTTTGTATTTTCTGGTTCGTGGAACAGACACAGTCAACATGTTCAACAAGTGTTGGCTTCATCCTTAAATAGGGGCCACCTGATTCACACCTGTTTCTTCACAAAATTGATGACCTCAGTGATTGAATGCCACACTGCTATTTTTTTGAACACACCCCTTTCAACTAATTCAACTAATTGCCCAATTGCACAGCCTTAAGAGCGTGCATATCATGAATGCTGGGTCTCATTTGTTTTCTGAGAATCTACTGAACCTACTGGTAACTTGTTTGCCACGTAGCAATAAAAAAATATACGAAAAACCTTGATTATTCTGGTTAGTCACATTGTACTGCTATTATTTTGAACAATACTGTATATCTGACCAGACGAAACCAGTAGTTCAATTCCAGGCTGCAGCAAAGTCAGATTGTGCAGAAGAATCATCTGTTTCCTGTGGTCTTGTCCTGGTGGTCCTCTGAGACAAGGTCTTTACAGGGGATCTGTATCTGGGGCTCTAGTTGTCCTGGTCTCCGCTGTCTTTTAGGGATGTAGAGGTCCTTTCTAGGTGCTGATCCACCATCTGGTCTGGATACGTACTGGATCCGCGTGACTGCAGTGACCTTGGAATAAGAGAGAAACCGACTAATATTAGCATAGATGCCATTCTTCTAATAATGTAGCAAGTACATCGGGTGTTATGGGAAGTGTTCCCGGTTCCGGTTTGCCTAATCAATGCAGCCTAAAAATCCTTCAACTAATTTCGATATTAGAAGTGTATTTGTGTGTTATTTGTAAACTAGGTTAAAGAGGTAGGTCTTTATTCTAGATTTAAACTGCAAGAGTCTGTCTGCCTCCCAAACAATTTTAGGTAGGTTATTCCAGAGTTTAGGCGCCAAATAGGAAAAGGATCTGCCGCCCGCAGTTGATTTTGATATTCTAGGTATTATCGAATTGCTTAAGTTTTGAGAATGCAGCAGACATGGAGGACTATAATGTAACAAGAGCTTGTTCAAATACTGAGGTGCTAAACCATTCAGGGCTTTATAAGTAATGAGCAATATTTTAAAATCTATACGATGTTTTATAGGGAGCCAGTGCAGTGTTGACTGGACCAGGTCCTCTCTTGCTGCTGCATTTGGACTAGCTGTAGTTTGTTTACTAAGCGTGCAGAACAACCACCCAATAAAGGATTACCATAATTTAACCTTGAGGTCATAAATGCATGGATTTACATTTTAATTAACATTTGACATTGAGAGCATAGGCTGTAATTTAGATATGTTTTTGAGATGGAAAAATGCAGTTTTACAAATGCTAGAAACGTGGCTTTCTAAGGAAAGATTGCGATCAAATAGCACACCTAGGTTCCTAACCGATGATGAAGAATTGACAGAGCAACCATCAATCTTAGACAGTGTTCTAGGTTATTACATGCAGAGTTTTAAGGTCCTATAATTAACACCTCTGTTTTTTCAGAATTTAGCAGTAAGAAATTACTCGTCATCCAGTTTTTTATATCGACTATGCATTCCATAAGTTTATCAAATTGGAATTTTTGACAAGGCCTTGAAGAAATATAGAGCTGAGTATCATCAGCATAACACTGAAAGCTAACACCATGTTTCCTGATGATGTGTGAGAACACAATTTCAAATATTTTGGATGAAAACCCGGGAGGGCCCATAGACTGCTGAGAAAAGAACAGTGTCAAGGTTCACAAAAGGTATCAAAGTTATTGTCAGAATACTCCATCTGCCAACAGATGTGCAATCTGGGTTATATGAAGCAACAGGAATACTAAGTGAAAAAAACAAAATCCAGACAAATTTCAAAATAATTAGAATTTTTATTTTGGGGTGAAATATCCCTTTAACAATTCATTCTGTGTCATCAAGGCATGCTTACAATCTTACATGCAAATGTTGATTTAAGCAGGTAAAAACATGTTGCAAATGCAGCCTATCATCCTGTTTGATGTCCTAGATTATGTATAAACCATATATCAGCTTTTAGTAACATTAGTCAGCATGGCCTAAAGATGAATCTCAATCAATAAGTCATCTGGAAAGAACATTGAAAAACATTGATCTGTCTGCATCAGATCATGCTAATATGAAAAATATTATATTTGTCAAATTTATTTAAATTTTTTTTCAATCTTATTAATTTTTTTATAGAGCTCCAAAACTTTTTGAAAATTCACAAAAACAACATGATGAAGAAAGCTAAATTTATTTTTGAGGGCAACAAAGAAAACAACACAGATCTCAGGACTGTTTACACAGAACTGTTCATCACTGAGGGAGAGATGGAAGATGTCAATCATGAACATGAGATTCTGAAGATTGATGATGCTTTCAAGAACAAAAAAACACAGGACAAAAGAATCAAATGCAATGATATATTTACTGAACTGAGGAAAAACAATGAGGAGAAGATTGTGCTGACCAAGGGAGTCGCTGGCATTGGAAAAACTGTCTCTGTGCACAAATTCATCCTGGACTGGGCAGAAGGAAACGCGAATCAGGATATAGACTGTGTGTTCCTGCTTCCATTCAGAGATATCAACACAGAGATATTTTTTGAAGACAGAGAAGTCAGTCTCCATGAGTTTCTGCTGAAATTTTTTCCTGGATTGAAGAACCTGGAGAAATCAAAGTTATATAAGGAACATAAGCTAGCATTTATATTTGATGGACTTGATGAGAGTCGCCTGCCATTTAACTTTAAAAGCAAAACACTGGACACTGTTGAGGAAAGGGCATCTGTAGATGTGCTGTTTACAAATCTGGTCAAAAGGAAGCTGCTTCCAGCAGCTCTGGTCTGGGTGACCTCACGACCAGCAGCAGCCAATCAGATCCCTCCTGAACATGTGGGTTTGTTCACAGAGGTGCGAGGATTCACTGACCGACAGAAGGAGGAGTACTTCAGAAAAAGAATCACAGATGAGGAACAAGCCTCCAGAATCATCTCACACATTAAGACATCTCGTAGTCTCTATGTCATGTGCCACATTCCTGTGTTCTGCTGGATCACAGCCACAGTATTGCAGAATTTTCTCATCAAGAACAATACAGAGAATATAAGCACAACACTCACTAAAATGTACATTCACTTCCTGCGGATACAGTTGAACATAAAGAGCAAGTATGATAAACAGGAAAAAAGCCAACCTTCAGACCATTTAAAATTAAATAGAGAAATGATTTTGAAATTAGCCAAGCTAGCATTTGAACAGCTGAAGAAGGAAAACATTGTGTTTGATGAGAAGGATCTGAAAGCATGTGGTATTGATGTGAGTAAAGACACTGAGTTCACTGGAATGATCGCTGAGATTTTCAAGATGGATGATGGACTTTATAAGACAAAGGTCTTCAGTTTTGTACATCTGACTGTTCAAGAATTTCTCGCTGCAGTGCATGTGTTCATCTGCTACCTGAAAAAGAACAAGCGAGAGCTTCAGTTTTTCTTTGAAGATTCACAAAATACAGCCCGACAAAAGCTTCAGTTCTTCTTTAGAAATGTCAAATTTCATGACTTAACAAAGAGGGCCACTGATAAAGCCATGCAGAGTAAGACCGGACATCTGGACCTGTTTCTGCGATTTCTGATGGGAATTTCACTGGAATCCAGTCAGAACATGCTCAAAGGCCTGATCACACACACTAAAGACACCACAGAGAGCATCACGCAAACAACTGAACACATTAAAGAATTACTGAAACAGGACATCTCAAATGAAACTTCAGTCAACCTATTCTACTGCTTACTTGAGCTGAAAGATAATTCATTATATGAGGAAATCCAGAGTTACATTAGTTCAGATGAACATCCAGGAAGAGACCTCTCATCTTCAATGTGCACAGTGCTGACCTACATACTGCTGATGTCAGAGAAGGTGCTGGATGAGTTCAGTCCAAAGAGGTTCACGTCAAAACAAGCAGACTACAAGAGACTTATTCCAGCTGTGAGATGCTGCAGAAAAGCACTGTGAGTAATTTCACTGACTGCTGTTTAATTAAATGTTTTGTTCTATATCACTAAACAATTAAATGTCAAAATTATGTGTAATATGTTCCTGTCTGGATAATGAAGGGTATAATAAATTATTGCAGAAACACTGAACATCAGAAAACAATCTGGCTAAATATTCTGTTTTGGCAGATTTGACAGCTGTGGTCTTGACAAAACATGCTGTGAAACAGTGTCTTCTGCTCTACAATCATCAAACTCTCATCTGACGGAGCTGGACCTGAGTAGCAATAATCTGCAGGATTCAGGAGTGAAGCTGCTTTCTGATGGACTGAAGAGTTCAAACTGTCAACTGAAAATACTGAGGTTTGACATTCATGTTCACTGAATCACTGTGATGTTATAATAACTATAGCAAGTATACATTACAGACCAAAAGTTTGGACACACCTTCTCATTCAAAGAGTTTTCTTTATTTTCATGACTATGAAAATTGTAGTCACACTGGCATCAAACTATGAATTAACACATGTGGAATTATATATGGTATTATATACATAACAAAAAAAGTGTGAAACAACTGAAAATATGTCATATTGTAGGTTCTTCAAAGTAGCCACCTTTTGCTTTGATTACTGCTTTGCACACTTTTGGCATTCTCTTGATGAGGTTTTTTTTTTTTTTTTTTTTTTTTTTCATTTATTCCAGGCAATGGCACAAAAAGTACAAGGTAGACAAATATAGTTAAATCATATAGTGCAAGGAAAACAAAAAACAAAAAAAACAAAAATATATACAGTATTCAAATATGACGATCGAATTCTGCCTGAAAGGGAGTGGGAAGAAGACAACTTATTTAATCCCACCCCAGTTCCACATTTAGTGATTAATAATTGAGCTTCATTATTATTTTGCTCATAGATTATTTACAAATATATCATGGTGGCGTTACCACAAGTAACAAGTAATTATTATAATAACAGTTTATACCAACAATGTAATAGGAATAAGCAATGCCAACAATGGTAATGGACAATATACCAACGATGGTAATGGACAATATACCAATGATGGTAATGGACAATATACCAAAACACTGAGCACATGTTAACGCTATGAGACAGAGTACAACATAAATTTAACTACAATATAAAATAAATAAACAATGGCAACAATAGTAATGGACAATATACCAACGATGGTAATGGACAATATACCAACCATGGTAAGGAAACACTGAGCAGATGTTCACACTATGAGACAGAATACAACAGCACTTTAAATTAAAGACCTTCATCTCTGTATTTTAACCAGACCCAATGTTTATATAACAGTTTAAATTGATAAATAGTTCGGCATTGCTTTTGTTGCAAGTCCTGTTTGTTCCAGAGTTTCACTCCACATACAGACACACAATAATATTTACGAGTGGTTTGGGCTCTCGGTAATGAAAAATGTCCAAAACCTCTCAAGTTATGAGCTCGCACAGGAGTTGTAAAAAAACGTTGTAAGTTAGGCGGTAATAATTTGTTAAATGCTTTATATAAGAATATTGATGTATTATATTTTACAAGATCATCAAATTTTAGCAACTTTGACTGCGTAAACAGATTATGAGTATGTTCTAGAAAACCAACCTTGTGAATGATCCTCACAGCTCTTTTCTGTAATATAATCAGAGGATTTATTGTGTTCTGATAAGTATTCCCCCACACTTCAACACAAAAAGTAAGGTATGGTAGTACCAGGGTGCAGTATAAAATACGGAGTGCATTTTCATCAAGGTATAGTTTTGCTTTATTTATAATTGAGAGGCTTTTTGAGATTTTTGTTTTTATGTATCTGACATGGGGTTTCCATGACAATTTACTATCAATTATTACTCCCAAAAATTTAATCTCACTCACTATTTCAATTTGAATACCATCAATACTTATTCTCTGTTCAGACATTTTGTTGCAATTACCGAACATCATTACCTTAGTTTTATTTATATTCAAGGATAATTTATTTGTGTCCATCCACTTTTTTAATATCTTTAGTTCCCTGTTTACCGTATTAACGAGCTCATTATAATCATCACTACTGTAAAATATATTTGTGTCGTCTGCAAATAGTATGAATTTCAGTACATTGGATGTATTAAACATATCATTTATATACACATTGAACAGTTTTGGCCCTAATACTGACCCCTGGGGGACACCACAAACAATGCCCAGAGTATCTGATAAATACTGACCCATTTTAACAAACTGTGACCTCCCTGTTAAATAACTTTTTAACCAATCTCCAGCCAGCCCCCTAATTCCATATTTTTCCATCTTTTTTAATAGAATTGAGTGATCAATAGTGTCAAAGGCTTTTTTTAGATCAATAAAGATACCAACTGCATGCTTCTTTTGCTCCAGTGCATTAGTGACTTCTTCAATAGCTTCAGTTATTGCCATTGAGGTAGTTCTTTTGGACCTAAAGCCATACTGACCATCATTAATTACATGGTGTTTCTCGAGAAACTTTTCAAGTCGAGAATTGAAGAGTTTCTCTAAAATTTTTGAGAACTGAGGCAAAAGAGAGATTGGTCTGTAATTAGTAAAAGCATGTTTGTTATCATTTTTGAAAAGTGGAATTACTTTAGCGATTTTCATTTTACTTGGAAAGCAGCCAGTCTGGAATGACAAGTTACAAATATAAGTTAAGGGTTTTACAATATTCAGTATAACTTTTTTAATCAATGTCATACTGATACCATGATAGTCAGTGGAGGACTTACTTTTACATTTCCACACAATATTTGTCACTTCCTGTTCATTTGTAGCTGAGAGGAAGAATGACAAAGAATTCCGTTCGATAGCTGATTTTTCGACTCCACTGTCTGGAATATCAGCGGCCAGCTTGGGGCCAACATTTACAAAAAAATTATTGAACTTATTTACTACATTATTCATGTTATAATCTTCACCATTTTCATCAATAAAGTGATCAGGATATGTCAACTTTGATGATCCTTGTTTGTTTAGGCTGTTCAAAACATCCCAAGTTCCTTTTATATTGTTTTTATGTTCATATAATTTTTTTTGATAATATAACCGTTTGCTTGTTCTTATAATATCAGTTAATTTATTTTTGTACTTCTTATATCTTTGTTCAGCTTCTTTTGTTTTTACTTTAATAAACAATTTATATAGATTGTTTTTCTTTTTACAGGCATTAATTATTCCCTTCGTAATCCAGAGGCTTTTCTTATGTTTTTCCTTTATAAAATATTCTTTCACAGGGCAGTGTTTATTATACAAAGAAGTGAAAATATCTAAAAAATTACAATAAGCACTGTCCACATTATGTTCTCTGTAAACTGAAGTCCAATCCTGGAGCGCCAAACAATTGTTAAGGGTACTAATCATGTCCTCAGTAATTTTCCGTTTAGAGATTTTTATCATAGTGTCTTTCGTTTTCTTAAGATTACAGTCATACAAAGTAAAAACAGGTAAGTGGTCAGTGATATCACATATAAATAGGCCACTGATGATTTGATTTCCCATAATATTAGTAAAAATGTTGTCAATGATTGTGGCACTATGTGACGTTATTCTGCTCGGTTTCGTTATAGTTGGGTACAGAGACAAGCTATACATTGTGTCAGTGAAGTCATCAACGTTTTTTAGTTTGGTTGGATTTAACAAATCAATGTTAATGTCACCACAGATAAATATGTTCTTTTGGTTCACAGTAGAAAACAGTTTACCCATCCACTCATTGAAAGATTCTATGTTTGAACCAGGTGCCCGGTATACACAACTCATGAAGATATTTGTCTTTTTATCATTATGAATTTCCACTGTTATGCATTCAAATAAACCATCAACAGCTAAGGTCATATCAGTTGAAACATTAAATTTAACAGATTTATGAAGGTACAAAGCAACCCCCCCTCCTATTTTGTTTATTCTATTTGTATATTTTAATTCATAGCCATCAAGACAGAAATCAATACCTTTATCATCGTTAAACCAGGTTTCAGTAATTGCAATAATGCTAAATGGATGAGAGAAATGTTCCAAGTAATCTTTGATAGCCTCAAAATTAGTGTACCTGCTTCGACTATTAAAATGTATTATTGACAGGTTATCTTCTGTTTTTACACTGTTTTCATATTGTTCATGGGTAAAATAGTTGCAGTTTTTAACAATCGAAGAGAGAAAATTATTGTCAGGGTCTATCTCAGTATCGGTCTCTGTTGTGGTGTGCTCTTTATACTCACACGTTCCCAGTTCCATTTGTTGATGTTGTAGGATATTCTGTAACATGTCTATATCAATACTTGGTGTAGTCTGTGTTCTTGGTATGTTAAACATTTTGATGAGTCACAAGCTTCTTTGATACCAGGTACTGCATCAATGTCAAACTTCTCAAGATCTTCTATCCTCTTCACCACTAAGACTTTTGCTTCCTCCGGTGTCCCATTTAGTTTGATGAAGATCTTACAATTAGTTACCCAGGTTTGTTGAATCTTGCCTTGTTTTCTAAGTTGTCGTGCAATCCTTGCGATGTCAGCATTTTTCTTTGTCAAGTGTTCATTTATGAAAACATTTGTGCCTTTCAGTTTGCGTCCTTGCTTCAGAAGTGCTATTTTCTTTTTCGATTGGTAAACCTCATAATGACCGCTGGTGGTCTCCCGTTCTTCGTGGGCAGTGGGTGACACGCCTCGATGTACTCCAGGTCCGTCTCTATCCCCCTGCTCTGGAGGTAGGAAGCAACCTGTTGTTCCACTGACTGTATCTCCTGGTCGCTGAGCTCCCCGCTGTCCGCGGCCACCGCACTCGCATAAGAGCGCGGCCTGATCTTGATGCCGGTGATGACCACATCATTCACGCGGGAGTATTGCTCCAGCTCATCCACTCGCCGCTCGAGATCCTCAATGCGCTGGTCTTTTTCCGAGTTCCGGAGGCGTAGTTGTTTCACCTCCTCCAGTAGCCCCAGGAGCTGCTCCTGCTGTGCTCTAACCGCAGTCACATCGCCGCACAGGGAGTGGAGAGAGAGCTTTATCTCCTCGAACTCCTCCGGTGTCGGGCCTTTCCTCGATGGGGGCATTCTGGTGATTTATACGCCAAATTATCCAGAGGTAATACACACTCCGAGTCTCAGCTCGCGTTGCGTATATGTGCTTCAAGAGGTAGTCACCTGAAGTGGTCTTCCAACAGTCTTGAAGGAGTTCCCGAGAGATGCTTAGCACTTGTTGGCCCTTTTGCCTTCTGTCTGCGGTCCAGCTCACCCCTAAATCATCTCGATTGGGTTCAGGTCCGGTGACTGTGGAGGCCAGGTCATCTGGCGTAGCACCCCATCACTCTCCTTCTTGCTCAAATAGCCCTTGATGCCTTCAGTGTGACTCTACAATTTTCATAGTCATGAAAATAAAGAAAACTCTTTGAATGATAAGGTCTGTCTAAACTTTTGGTCTGTACTGTATATCAACCCTGTTTGCACACCTTGGCAATATAATCGCCATTGGCTAGTAAATTTTTCAGTTTACTTGCCAGACTAATATACTGTTTTACACACTCACACACACTCACACATACACACACACACACACACACACACATATATATATACAGAGGGGCTCGAAAGTATGGGCACCCTTTGCAGAATCTGTGAACATGCGAGTAATTTTCAAAAAATAAGAGAGATCATACTAAATGCATGTTATATTTTATTTAGTACTGTCCTGAGTAAGATATTGTACATAAAAGATATTAACATTTAGTCCACAAGACAAAAAAAATGCTGAAATTATTAAAATAACCCCACTCAAAAGTTTGGGAACCCTTGGTTCTTAATCCTGTGTTCTGTTACCTGATGATCCTCGACTGTCTTTCTGTTTTGTGATGGTTGTGCATGAGTCCCTTGTTTGTTCTGAACAGTTAAACTGAGCAGCGTTCTTCAGAAAAATCTTTAAGGTCCTGCAGATTCTTCAGTTTTCCAGCATCTTTGCATATTTAAACCCTTTCAGGCAGTGACTATGATTTTGAGATACATATTTTCAGACTGAGGACATTTGAGGGACTCAAACACACTATTTAAAAATTGATATTTAAAAAGATTAAAACATTCACTGATGCTCCAGAAGGAAACTGAAGAATCTGCAGGACCTTAAAGATTTTTCTGAAGAACGCTGGACTTATGAAGTTATGTGCATTTCTAGAACGAATTCAAGCAGGATAAATGTCAAGGCTGTGCCTGAACCTGTGATTATATTTTCTCTAATCTACATGGTATTAAACCATATTTTAGATTTGACACATTTAAAAGGTGTGCAGTATTATTTATATTATATGAATTATGCGTTATATTATTCAAAAGAAATTGTGGTTAACTTTGCATTGGAGCATTAAAAGTAGTAGCCCATTTTAGGGTGGTTGGCTACATGGATTAATATGCAAAATGTCAATATTTTCATATATTATGCCTATATTTTCAATATAAATATATATTTTCCTTTAATAAGACAACATGCATTTTTGTTATTCGTTACCTGTCCTTTAACTTATTGGGAAAAAACATTTGTCTGTAAACTGATTCAGAAATTTTTGCATGTTTTAACATGAAGCACTGTATAATTTCGTTCCCATTATTTATGCCTAATTAGCCTAAAACAAGAAAGAATAAAATTAAACCTGCACGATTAAATCTTTGAAACATTTCTACCGTCCTCAGGGTTAAACTCAAGTTCTCTCATTAAAATCAACAAAATACACCGGATGTAAAAAAGAGCTTCATTAACTGACAACATAAGTGATTTTAAAGGGAGCCTTCTTTACTTGCTTTTAGTGCTGGGCGATAGCATATGGCCTAAAAAAATAAATACATTTTAAAATCAATATTCAAATGACATAAATTTTTCAAAACAAGTTTGAATATAGTTATAAATTTATAACTGAGACAAGATGATAAAAAACTGTGATGTTATTACCTTAATGCTGGAAAGACCTTTATTTTATTTTATTATTTTTTTTTATTATATATTATTATTTATTTTTTGTTAATACTAGCCCATCAGCTTTGCAAATTTTGTTTGTGAGGAAAATAAGAATACATTTTTGTCAGTTATTTTATCTGAACAGATCGATTAATTTCTTCAAGATTACAAAATTAAATAGCCTACTGATAATGTAGTAGCACTGTAAGATTACATTTGTTTGAATGCATTATTGCTAAAGCAATTGCGTGAATGTGCTTTATCTGTTTAAATCGTGCTTTAACCCGAAAATAATCAGTAAAAGAAACAGAAAAACTCATATAGCCTTTAACATCCCGCTCGACTATTGCAGTCATTATAACCTGATCAAGTCAAAGCTAAATATGTTTAACATGGATTCTTGCTGAATATGCAGTTATATTATGGGCTGTTGGCATGTATTCTACTCGTGATGAAGGCTTCAGTCAGAATCACACCGCTCCGCTCATCCTTTGTTCGGCGGCGTGTCTCTGTCAGACTCGTGGGGAGGGTTGAGCCACTCTGAACTACGGGAGCCTGAGTGGTGCGTCAGTGGATGTTAAAAAGAAAACTGATTTTCATTCAAACAAACCGATTTAAATTACTGGCATTAATGACAGGGCGCATTAATATTCAAGATTCAACAAACTGTGAATGTTGCATTTCTCTGTCGGAGAGAGCCAGCACTGTGAATTTCATCCTGCAACCGACAAGAAAAAATTTGTTTATTAATAAATAATTAAAATGTCTCATTTTTCACAATTATTAGGCTACTTCTGCATGTACTTTGTGGCAAACTTAATGCATGTGCTTGAGCGCGGAATATATTAAGATATGATTATGTAAATTTAATATAAACCTCTGATTAGTTGAATATAACAAATGGACGACTAGAACTAGAAAAATCTTATGTGGGGGCAGACCATTTTTTTTGTCTTAACCAAAACAACAGTCCTATATAAACCGGTTCAGCAAGTGAAAGCCTCATGACACTATCCATATGAAAGAGCAATTCACACCTTTATCTCGACTCCACAAGCCATGAATAACTATCAAAAACCCAACCCCCTCCAGCTGAACTGAATTCGGTCTGTGTTTTGGCTCTGAGGAACGGTGCGTTACCGGGCTGAAACATGCCTGCACTCAGCAGCACAACTCTTTGTATTTATTATATTCTCACAGCCCATATTATTATTTTCACAAGACCATAATGATAATAACAAATCATCAATTAATAATTAATCATAATTTTAGAGAAAATCATTGTTATTTGTGATCGTGGATGTTTGCGGAAGGCTTTAAGACCAAGTGGAGTCCTCTGTTCCCGCCTCACAGCGCGCGGGTCTCTGAGGCTTCACTGTCTGTGGTTTGACTTTACTGAATCAGATTGAGGCGAATACAACTTATTGATCATGAGCCCAACATTTGGCAAGCAGAAAAACATTTATTCTACCTGAAGGAAGACTATTTTATTGAGCTAATGCTGTTAAAGAGAGAGAGAGAGAGAGAGAGAACCAGTCTAGGGCTATCCGGAGCTCATTATATTGAAGTACAAATCCAAACACCAGAAATTTTATGAATAATGAAATGTTATAAAAAGTATGAATTTTATTTATTCACATGCAGTATGGTTGTTGGTATTTAACAGTTAAAACCTATTTTTAAACTTGAATTTAAATACTATTAAACTAACGTTAAAATATCAAGGAGTTTATAAGTAAAAATGGTAAATTGTCACAGTGCATGTTAAATTATGGAAGCATATGGGTAGCATTATTCAATTTGGGATGTAATATGCAAAATGACAATGCAATATGTAAAATGGCAATGCATTTCTGTATTTACATTTACATTTTCCAATACATTTGTGCAACGTTTTGTGCAAAATTAAAATTACAATTGAATTACATAAGTTTAATTTGCCATTTCATACACCAGTTTTAATATGTAAAATGAATATTAATTTTAACGCTTTATAAGTTGCAAAATTAAAATGAAAATGTATTACAGAAATAATCACGTTCAAGCAAAAACTGTGGCAAAATGATCATTTAAATGCTATTTTTCTTAAATGCATTAACACTCACAGTCAAGACACTTACGATTGAATTTTCATTCAGTGACCCGCAATGAATGTAGCAAAATTCAAAGTGCACATTGAAAATGCATTCCGAGCCGATCACGTCTCCGCCCCCTCACGACATGTCAATCACTGCGTGAACAAGGCGGGGCTTACAGAAGGTCAGAGATCAATATTTCATTCGCAGATGTGGGCGGAGCTGAAACGGTGCTTTCATCTGATTGGTCGAATTGCTCCACCTTCAGCTCGTTCTTTTTATTCTTTCAGGCAGAATAAGAGTCAGTGCGAGTGAAGCACTGTAATGTCTGAAAGCACTCACTGTTAATTAGCATAATATTTGAATCAGATGTAGCTGGGCATATAATTCGTGCTGCTGAGACCTTCAAATTATTTCTAGGTTATAGTATTGTATGAATATTGTCCCACTGATAAATACAGTGCAAATAGTTCTGTCTCTTTGGATAACAGTGAATAACAGTGTATAGTTACATTTATGAAATAAAATTAAATAGGATTTTTTGGGAAGGTAAGTCTGGCCAGTTATACAAGCAACACCAGTCGGACGAGTCTGAAGATCTGATAAAGTTCTAGTCTGTGTAAATTACTCTCATAATAATAATAATGTTAACTGTATTTTTCGGTATAAGTTGCATCAGTCCAAAAATACGTCATGACGAGGAAAAAAACATATATGTCGCACTGGACTATAAGTCGTATTTATTCAGGACCAGGAGAAAACATTACTGTCTCCAGCCGCGAGAGGGCGCTCTGGGGTAGGCTACAGGAGCACTGAGCAGCATAGAGCTAATTTTACTATTTTTATTTAGAAATGTAACTATATTAATTTTTACAATTATTTATTAATGTCACACACACACACACACACATACCTAGTGCCTTATAACCTAAAAGATGAGAGTGGTAAATGTTACAGGCATGGAACTGTTCAGTCTATTATTGATTTTTATTTCCACTTCACTTTTACCCAAAGAGAGAGAACTATTTGCACTGTATTTATCAGTGGGACAATATTGATACAATACTACAACCTAGAAATAATTTGCAGGTCTCCGCAGCACGAATTATATGCCCAGCTCTGGTTCAAATATTATGCTAATTAACAGTGAGCGGGGGTTTCAGACATTACAGTGCTTCACTCGCACTGACTCTTATTCTGCCTGAAAGAATAAAAAGACCGAGCTGAAGGCGGAGCGATTCGACCAATCAGATGAAAGCAGCGTTTCAGCTCCGCCCACAAGTGCGAATGAAATATTGAAGCCATAAACCGAAATGATCAAAACATACACAGACCAGCTGTCTTGTCCATGTTCTCTCACTTGAATCCTCTTCTTGAGATGTGAGTCTCTGACCTTCTGTAAGCCCCGCCTTGTTCATGCAGTGATTGACATGTCATGAGGGGGCGGAGACGTGATCGGCTCGGAATGCATTTTCAATGTGCACTTTGAATTTTGCTACATTCATTGCGGGTCATTGAATAAAAATGCAATCGTAAGTGTCTTGACTGTGAGTGTTAATGCTTTCAAGAAAAATAGCATTTAAATTATCATTTTGCCACAGTTTTTGCTTGAACGTGTTAGACATATCTAATCATTTATGTAATACATTTTCATTTTAATTTTGCAACTTATAAAGCGTTAAAATTAATATTAATTTTACATATTAAAACTGGTGTAGGAAATGAAAAATGAAAATTATGTAATTTAATTTTCATTTTCATTTTGCACCAAACGTTGCACAAATGTATTGGAAAATGTAAATGTAAATACAGAAATGCATTGCCATTTTACATATTGCATTGTCATTTTGCATGTTACATCCCAAATTGAATAATGCTACCCATATGCTTCCATATTAAATAGCCTAAATGAACTTGTGTTAATAATATAATTAGATTTTATTTACATGAAAAACTCCTGTATAAAATGGGACAGCAACCTTTAAATCAAACATATTAAATCGTCCACAGCTGAGCAATGCGAGAGGGGGATCTGCTCATGAGCACGTGAAGTGAATGTGATGAACGAAGTCATTTTCAGATGGAATGAAAAAATAAATAAATAAATAGCCTATAGACCCCTTTTGTGCGGACGTCACAGGTACGTCACGGCGCTAGCTGGAGGCAAAACAAACAGAAAACTGGAGGCGGCTAATACAAACCAACATAGGGTCGGCTACTCAAGGAACTTAAAATGTCTTGTTGTGTTGTTGCTTGCCAGAATCAACGGAGAACATTTTATATACATTGTTGTGATTAATTGTGACCGGAATTTAAGAACATGGTAAGAAAGAATAAATACAGAAAGTTTATAATTAATTTGCAGTCTTCAGAATTTTTATTTCTAGAAACTATTTACATCTTAATAATAATTTTACTGTAATGTCACTCTTTAATCTAAGGATTTATACGCCCTGTTTCTCTTTACTATACAAGCTCTGTTTCTCTATCAGGTAAGTGCAGATGTCAGGCCACTCAATCGGAGGTAACGTTAACTTAATCCTGTCAGATCGTCCATCCAATGAGTGATTGTGTACGGGTCGACCAATCTGGTTCCGTCCGTTAAAGTTAACTATTTAAAATAATTATCGCGGTCCCGGACAGTGAGTGACCTTAAATATTCAGATAAAGCAGATATATTCAGATTTTCTCTAGCCATTGTTAAAAAAACAAGCTAAGAAAACTCGCTAGCTACCGTTTGTTCAAGTGTTGAGGGGAATCTTTCTGCCTCCAGCTAAGCCCCGCCCACACAAATACGTCACCTTGTTTACCAACTGTAAAAGGGTCTATAGATTAGGCCCATGCAGGCTCTGTTCTGAAATAATACTTATAATTACTGTTAACTCAGAGTAACACATTTTAACAGATTAATCCTTTTTGCATTTGATGCATGTTTCCTTTATTGATTTATTTTTAAACACGCTAAAAAATTAATTACGTTCGTGAGAGAAAAAAAATACATTAATCGTGTATAGGTTTCATTTTAATGCATTAATCACCTATTTTCGTTTGCTGCATGTTTTTTTCTTCTTTTTTTTTTTTGATATTATATAATTCATGTATAGATTGCATTTTATTACATATAGAAATAATAACGGCTGGCCTAATAATGTTATCATGTACAAACAGGATATATTTAATTCCCTTCACTTTACAACAAATCCTTTAAATTTAACAAATATATAAGAACAAAACACGCTCATTATATTGAAGTACAAATCCAAACACCAGAAACACTTTATGAATAATGAAATGTTATGAAAAGTATGCATTTTATTTATTCACATGCAGTATGGTTGTTGATATTTAGCAGTTAAACCTATTTTTAAACTTGAATTTAAATACTATTAATCTAACTTTAAATTCTAAAAGAGTTTATAAGTAAAAAAGGATAAAATATCACAGGGCATGTTAAATAGTCTAAATGAACTTGTGTTAATAATATAATTAGAAGCAACCTTTATATCAAACATTTTTAAATCGTCCACAGGTGAGCATCGTGGGAGGCTGATCAAGTCATTTTCAGATGCAATGAAAAAAAAAAAAAAACCTGGATAGCCTATATTAGGCCCAGACTCTGCTCTGAAATATAGAGTTTCAACGGATTAATCGCCTATTTTCATTTGCTGGATGTCTTCTTTATTTTTTATTTTTTAAACAAGCTGAAAAAATTAATTAAATTTGTCAGAGGAAAAAATATATAAGTCGTCTATAGTTGCATTTTGCATTTGCTGCATGTTTTTTTTTTTTTTTTTTTTTTTTTAAACACGCAAAAAAATAAATCAGAGTTTGTGAGAGAAAAAAATCAGGTATAAGTAGGGATGTGTACCGAAACCCGGTATTAAACTGGCCCCGGGGCTAAATTATGAAAGACCGAATCAGTTAGATCTGACGCTATCGGTTCTGCTTTCGGTACTGGAACAAGGGGAAAAAATAATGTACTATGTATTTTTGCTTAATAATGTTATCGTGCACATCTTATCTCACCAAACATTTCTAATGTGCGATTATATTAAGACATTTGTCTGTGAGATCTGCGAGATTTCTCATGCGCGCCGCGGAGGCTGTCTGTCAGTCACACACTAACACACCACACACACCACAACGAGCCCGGCGCACGCACAAGCATTAATGTAAACTCCTGCTTAATAATAAAGAGTGACGATGGCGAAGAGATTTGCTTAATGTTATCGTGCACATTTTATCTCACCAAACATTTCTAATGTGCGATCATATTAAGACGTTCGTCTGTGAGATATATGATTTATAAAAATTAATAAGACCTATATTTCCCTCAAGACTAGTCATGTTTTTGTGGTTGTTTTAATTTAAACGTGTCTGCTTCTATTTTAGCCAATTTGTTTTCAATAAACTAAAACCAAAAGAATAATAAAAAAAAGGAAAACGAATACAGCTCGTTATCAGACTGTAAAAAAAATACGATGAAAAAGTCCTGACAACACATTTTTAAGGTTGGCTACTTTAACTTATAGGAATAATTTAAGCAATTTAATGCATTTTTATACTAGTTTAAATCTGAATTTTTAATACTATTAAACTGATTTAAAAATTTAAACTGATTTAAAAATGGATTTTTACGTTTAAACGGGTGAAAATGCCACAGTGAATATTAAATATAGCCTATATAACAGAAGACCTTGATTGCATGTTACCATGAAACTAACAAAATAATTAGATTTTTTTTATTTTTAAATTAACAATTAATGTACAAAATGGGACAGCAACCTTTATATCAAACACTTTTATGTTGTCCACAATTGAGCAACGCGAGAGGAAGGTATTGCAAGAGCGCACAAGTGAATGTGAAGATAATTTTTAGGGGGTAGGAGGATTTCTTTAAATTTTCATATGCAATGAAAAAAATGGGATAAACACGAAATAAATAAGTAAATAAAATAAATTGATATACAGTATATCCACTTAGCTTACCTGTTGGGTTTACCTCTCTCATTGTTGACACATCCAAATGTTTCTATATTCATGATGTTGCTATTTGCAGCTAAACTATTATTTATTAGGTAAAATAGGCTTTGTGGTTCACGTGTTTTTCAGTATCAACGGAAAAATATAATAAAGAGCAAAAATATGCCACAGTAGGCCGCTGCTCATGCTGAACTGCGCTGTTTACAATGAATATGTGCGCGTGAGGCACCAGCGCATAAAACAGCTAAAATATTCCATACTCAATTTTTGCTCACACAGTTAAGGCATAATTGGAGACAGTTTGTAAAATCAAGAACAATAGCAGTTAATAAGAATTATTGCTGTTAGTGCGGTCTTAACGCTGGACCGTTTTCATTTCGTTCCTCATATGGAACTTGAAGGATTTTATTTATTTATTTTTGCTAAGATATATATATAGGAACACACACACGGATTAGGACATTTTATATTTTTATTCTGGTTTGTGTTTTTATATATATATCGGGAAGTCGTGGCCTAATGGTTAGAGGGTTGGACTCCCAATCGAAGGGTTGTGAGTTTGAGTCCCCGGCCGGCAGGAATTGTGGGTGGGGGGAGTGCATGTACAGTTCTCTCTCCACCTTCAATACCATGACTTAGGTGCCCTTGAGCAAGGCATCGAACCCCCAACTGCTCCCCGGGCGCCGCAGCATAAATGGCTGCCCACTGCTCCGGGTGTGTGTTCACAGTGTGTGTGTGTGTGTGTGTTCACTGCTCTGTGTGTGTGCATTTTGGATGGGTTAAATGCAGAGCACAAATTCTGAGTATGGGTCACCATACTTGGCTGAATGTCACTTCACTTCACTTATTTATATATATATATATTAGGGGTGTAACGATACGCGTATTCGTATTGAACCGTTCGGTACGACGCTTTCGGTTCGGTACGCGGTACGCATTATGTATACCGAACGGTTCGTTGGAGTAATTAATTATATTTGAAAAAAAAAAAAAAGAGAGAGAGAGAGAGAAATATAATGATATGCGTTCAACAAGGTAGCCCAATAACCCAAACAACGTAACAGGCAACGCCCCTGACACTCCCGAAGAAGAAAAAAACACCATCTTATATGTTTATGTTAGGCTACTCAGCAGGCGCTCGCTCACTCAGTACGCGCTGAAGGCTCGTTGCAAAATAGCCAATGCGTTTAACAGACTAGAAATGAGAAGATCCTCCAATAACCAACAGGTCTGGTGTTTGGGTGCACTTTGGATTCCCTTTAAGCTATAATGGTGATGGCAAGAGAGTGGTGGATAAAAAAACAACGGTATGTCGCATCTGCAACATGACAGGGTACACCAGCGGGAATAAAAAAAAAAAAAAAAAAAACACCAGCGGGAATATCTGGGATATATGTGTCAGTACTATCTGGGAAAAGACGAAAAAAAGGAGAAACATGCACGCAGCAAACTATCCCTGCAGCATTTAGAAACTATAGCTTACAGGGAATCCAACCCAAACACCAGACCTGTTGGTTATTTTAGGATCTTATATTTCTGGTCTGTTAAAGGCATTCGACATTTTGCAACGAGCCTTCAGCGCGTGCTGAGTGAGCGAGCGCCTTAGGGGCCGTTCACATATCGTGCCTAAAAACACATGGAAAACGCTAAGCGCGTCTTTCTCCTCCTTTCCAAAGCGCTCGGGCAGAAGCGCTCATGAGGCGTCTGTCTTTGCTAAGCAACAATGACGTGCTCTCTCCATGAGACGCGGAAATTTCAGCGAAGGATAAATGGATTTGCAGCTCTAAAAATCGCTTGCAGTAGCTCTGCTACTAAATTTATTTCAAAATTGCAATCCATATACAACTATGATCAGCTGATCCTTCATCTTGGCTGAGCTTTCAACGTTGTTACGGGAAAGGATGAAGCTGATTGGTTAGTTCTTGTCACATGACCCGCGGTGCGCTTGCGGCATTCTGAAAAGTTGAGATGTTTTTACATTTTGCTGTATCTAAAACGTATCGAACCGAACCGAACCGAACCGTGACATCAGTGTATCGTATCGAACCGAACCGTGAATTTTGTGAACCGTTACACCCCTAATATATATACACACACACACACACACACCTAGTGATGACTGTTTAATGACAAAAGCATGCAGTAAGACTTTCTTTTACATTTTTACTGTAGCCTAAGACTATCCCACTTTTTTAAATTAACTCTTACTTTAAATTTTATAATGGTTTTTAAGGATGTTAAAATGTTATAATATAATGCTATTGATGTTTTACATGTCCTTTCATCTTAGTTTACAAACCGTCATTTTATTATTACAATCAGTTCAAAATTCGTCCCTTTGTGCCACCTGTCGGTAGTTAAGCGAATTATTTTAACACGCAACTTAATTCAGTTAATGCCGCGGCACCGTTAACGGTGTTCAGTTAACGGGCATTAGTGCCCAAATAGGCTGTCAACCTACTGTATATTCAGGTTAATAGTGTCCTACGTGAACATGTTCTGGATTTATTTTCCCCAGGTTTTAGTTTATTTTCTTGAAAATCATATTTGAATGTGCGGCAACTATAGTAGTACAGTGGAAGAAATGATCATGTTCACTTGCACGCCGCTCTGCACAAATCTGCAGGTCTTCACGGCTCAGACACAGGAACCTCAACTGATCTGAGCAGCCGCTCTAGTCAGTGCTTTTGTTGGGATTATTCCAGCATGTTTCTGAATCGTCATAGAATCAGCTTCAAGGCATTTATAAAGCAATCTCTAATGCCACATCAAAGACTGTCAAAATGCCATTTATTATTTGAATTTCCTGATAAAAATCAAAACAGAATTGTATTTATTTTTATAAAAATGCGTTCTGAACCAAAAGACCCATACTGAAATGTTTCAGTACAAATATGTGCACCTGTTACACCCCTAATTTATATGTATTTATATATTCTGTGGAAAGTGTAGGACCAAGAAATCTTCATCCAATCAAAATGTTCAGTCTGAGACTTTCCTACCTGCCTGTCAAAATATGTTTTCACACTGTTGTTCACCCTGTCGCGCAGATAGGATACTTCATCAGCGAGTGAGAATGGCAGACAAACATCAATAACCAAAATAAAGTCAGTTTATTAGGAACAAAGCTGACTTTCAAAGTTTTATTTTTAGCATCATTGTGCCATTCACATGATCCTTCAATATTCTGATTTGCCACTGAAAAAAACATATGTTATTATTATTAATATTATTATTATTAATGTTGAAAAGAGCTGAGAATATTGTTTTGATAAATTGAAAGAACAGCATAATTTGTAACATGATTATTGTATTTATCATCACGTGTGTGCTATATAAAAGTTTTAATTTCTCTCTCTCTCTCTCTCTCTCTCTCTATATATATATATATATATATATATACTAGTGATGGGAATTTCGGATCATTTTACCGACTCGGACTTTTGAGTCTCGTTCAGCAAAATGAACAAATCTTTTTTCGAGTCATTTCGAGTCATTTAGTTCATTTTAGCAAAACTTAATTAAAATATTAAGTGCTACCTCCCCAACACATCTAGTACTTACGCAAACGTTGATCACACTACAAACAATACAAAACTAAAATGCTATAAGATACAGAATAAAATATTCATTCTTTACCTGGTTCTTCAGTCTGTGATTAGCTCATCTCACCTTTTATCTGACAAGAAGTCTTCGGGTTTAAGTCATTCCTTAATCACGTGACAGACCCATACGCAAAACCAATGCAGTCTTGAGCCGGAAAGAGAATTGATTAGTTCATCTCATGAGTCTTTCGGGTCGAGTTTTACTCGTTCCTTAATCACGTGACAGTCCCATACGCAAAACTAACGCAGTCTTGAGCCAGAAAGAGAATTGATTAGTTCATATAAATAAGTAGTTCGCACCCATTTGTAAGGAAAGTTGTAAGTTAACTAATTACTCAATGTTGTCACATCATGGGACAAAAAAACGAAAAACCGAAGAACCGAAAGATGAACTATTCAATTCTCTTTCCGGCTCAATACTGCACTATTTTACTGTCTATGGATTTAGCGTATGGGTCTGTCACGTGATTAAGGAATGACTCGACCCGAAGACTCATGAGATGAACTAATCAATTCTCTTTCCGGCTCATACTGCATTGGGTTTAGCGTATTGGGCTGTCACGTGATTAAGGAACGAGTCAAAAACCCGATAGACCCGAACTATGAACTAATCAATTCTCTTTCCGGCTCAAGACTGCATTGACTGACAGGTGAATTACTACTACTAGAACAGAACATATATATATATATATATATATATATATATATATATATATATATATATATATATATATATATATATATATATACTGACTCCAAGCTTTTGAATGGTATAATGTATATTGTTACACTTAGAGTATGACTGGAGTAATGATGCTAAAAATTGGATCATAGGAGTTAATTAAATTTTAAAATAAATTTAAATAGAAAGCAATTATGTTAAAATAGTAAAAATATTTAACAATATTACTGCTTTAGCAAATTGTCATTGACTGGTAGAATACCATGTTGTTGAAATATCATGTTAAAATATATAAATTAAGACCACATACCTAGCATTTCCAATGTGTATGTTGTTTATGTGCTCTCAAATAAGCTACATTATTAACCCTCAAACTGACCCCAATCGACTTTTCATTAGTTGAAAAAAAGGTTTCAAGGGAACTTCAAACTGTGTCCTCTAGGGGCCGCTATGGGGAACACCTTGTTGTGACCCGTGTCTGCAGCATACATTGAAAAAACACCAACTTGTTGGTTGGCTACAGCCTCTGACGTCACTACCAGCGCGACTATAAACAGGCACCAGGAGAACACGTCATTCTCTTCTTCGTTTTCACTGACTGTTCTGTTTGAAACGTGCATCTGAAAGAACTAGAGTTGTTCCGATTCCGATACTAGTATCGGAAATATCTCCGATACCACAACAAATTCTGGCATCGGCATCGGCGAGTACATGAACCCATATACCGATCCGATACCATTTTCTTAAAAAAGACCTAGTTATGACCGCAAGCTTTGCCTAACCGCTGCACGGTTCTTCTTCGCTGCTCAAAATGCATTGAAAACACAGGAAGTTGTGCTGTGTTGCCACAAGCAACCCCTGTTTAGAGCAGCGAAGAAGAAATGAAAACGCGTTAGCAGCCCTTATCTATATATGACTGGATCACTCATCACATTCTAAACTGCCAAAAGACAGTGAAACCGCTACTATATTATAGATCAGTGGTTAGCAGTATGTCTCTGTAGTACCGGTAGTTACAGACTCTCGAGTATATTCAGTACCGGCAACTGCGTTCAGTCGCTTCCGTGTAAGTCAAAACGCAGGGCTCCAGACAGTAGCCGAATATATACTAGTGTCTGTGAATATTAAACTGCAAAATACTATTTAAATATTACTCCCGCAAAATCTACATCTCTGTGGGTGACTGGCACAGATGCGCGAGAGCTCGCTGTTTTGTAGTCTCTGCTGTGTGTCATGAGGACACGAACGCATAAACCGTCACTTCATGAGAATTTACCGTTTCATTTGAGAATACTGTCATATCATAAACACAGACACTCAAAGATCTTCATGGCAGCCCATTAAAATAAATGTTTGGTTTACATGAGTAAATTGACAATATATAAAGCTACTGTTGTAGCCTACAGTAATAATAATACATCTCTATAATAATAATAATTATGCCTAGATGGTTGCTTGTTTTTTACTTGTTTTTTACTTGTTAGAGATTATCTGATTAATAGATCTTTTTTTATATTCCTAGACTTATTTGTTGCAGTTTTTTTATACAGTTATATTGTAAAACTTAAATACCTTTTTTAGTTTGCGGTGTTAGATTTTTGGCTGCATTTGAAGTTCTTTTTTGCATAAGAAAATAAATAATACTGTCAAATTCATGTTAGATAATAAAAATACTGTAATAAATACAGTAGTTCACCATGTATTTGTTCATGTTTTATTGAGGGATCTGTCTGAAGCACACCATAAAAAAATTCTAGCAATTTACACAGGGCTAGTAGTATATACAGCTGTATATACAGATATACACCCAGGTATCGGATCAGTACTCGGTATCGGCCGATACCCTGAGCCCAGGTATCGGAATCGGTATCGGGAAGAGAAAAAGGGTATCGGAACATCTCTAGAAAGAACTGGTAAGAGCAATCTTTCTATGTATATCATGATAACTACTAGCAAGCGTTTAGACAATGTGTGCATCCGTGTTGGAGTTATTTGACACCCGATGACACACGCAATCTTTGCATCATTTGTTTGGGTGAAGAGTATGCACGCAATGTCTTTGAGGAGGCAAAAAAAAGGCAGTCATCTGCTTCCCGCGGTTCAGGACCTGCCACTGTTGAGGCACGGAGGAGAATGAGCTTCTGAGAATACAGGTGGATCTGTTTGAATGTTTTAAAGAGGGTTTTTCCCTTTCGTGCTTGTAATGGTGGCGGACGAGAGAGAGCCTCAGGAGGGTGATCTTTAACAATATCTGATACTGAGATTAGTGCTCTGCAGGGTTTTTACCCAGGGAAAGCAGGGGATATTTGAGGATGGTGAAGAAGCTGAGGCTGAGCCTTCTCAATTCTCCTGCCCTGCGTATGTAGAGCTGTTAGAGGTTATGGATCGTGCCACGGCAAAGTTGGACTTGCCATGAAAATGGGCTAACAAGATGACGATGTAAGGCCATTAAAAATAATAATAATAATAAAAGTGTTTTCTTTCTGACCATAGCCTTCCAGCTCAGATGAGCCTTCCATTTCTGAGAAAATCATCTTGTTTACTCAATCACAGAAAACAATATATTGATTTAAATTTTCTAAGACACTTTTTGTTGGTTAAAGTCATATGCAAGTAGGAGTCAACTATCATGAATATCATTGTGATTTACACCTGAGAAGACAAAGGCCTGCATAATGAGCTGCATAATGAGCCTTTCAAATCATCTGTGCCACTGAGATGGGAAGAGTTAAAAGAAAGAATGTGAGGACAAAATAAATGTATATAATTTTATGTTTGTAGTTTATTAAGAATATATTTAATTATCCCACAATATAATTTAATCCACTTGGGGGAGCAGTTAAACAGTTTATTAGAAACAATCAAAGCGGACTTTCAAACTGAATTTTTTGCATCATTACTCCAGTCACACAATCCTTCAGAAATCCTTTTAACAATCTTATGTTCTACAAAAAAAACATTTATTATTATTATTATTATTAATGTTGAAAAGAGCTGAGAATACTTTTTCCATTTTTTTAGGGGGGATTAATTTAAAGTACAGCAGTTTGTTACAGTTGTTACAGTTACATTTATTTGTTACATTTATATTATTAACATCAAGATTTGGAATTTTATAGTATTGTATATTGTAATTGATCTTCATAATATTTCACTTGATTAAACATTTAGTCAGGAATTATAGTTTGGAAAAAGTCTTTGGAAAAAGTCTAACTATTAAAATCTTTACACGTTATGTGAAAACTAGTACAATTATATAAATACATAAAAAGAGACTAACCCATGTTTATGATCTCTGCTGAATAAAGTGCTTCATTCTTTTTTTCTGAGGAAATCCAAATCTCAAATCCTCAACCACATCACATCTTTTTGGGGTGAATTATGTCTTATTCCTCTCATTGCAATGCAAACAGTAAAATAAAAAAACTTGAAGAACAGTCTAGCTGCGTTGTCTTCTGTTGTGTGGGCGTATTCAAGCCGCGCGCTTCAGTGAAACATTAGAATCTGAATAGCGTGTTCAGCGCGGGGCGTGGTCACATTAGAAGATAATGAAGGGAGACATGAAAAACGCACATCACATTGTTTCATATGGATTACTTTATCACAGAATATCTGTTTTCGGCAGCACTTGTTTAGTTTAAAAGTAGACATGTCAGGCTTTCTATAGATCTCATGGATCTATCTCTCATGCCTCTTCATTGACTATTCACGGAGTAACAGTTCATTTTAATGACGTGTGTGTAAATGAAGATCAGCGCAGACAAAGGATGCAGACAGCACACCTTGTTTGTTATCTTTATTTTATAAGTGCACAACGTTCTGTTGTTATTATGTCTTTATACAAAAAATAAACTTTACAGATTCGATTGATGTATTGCTCTTATTTGTACGATCAAAACTGAAAGTGAAATTTAAGGTCTTTTCGGGGTTATCAGGAGAAAATGACTCATAACGCGTATACCCATTAATCGACTCCATAGGGTTAAGCTCCCTCCTTGCCATCTAAGCCCCTTCAGAAATTTATTTGGCTTAGATGGCAAGGCATACGCAGCAGCAGGTCAGGCTGTGGCTTTGTTACACACGATGGTGGTGCTTCAAGCATATCAGGCTGATCTGCTAAGAGACCTGGATAGAGGCAAGGGCCTTTCTCCTGTTCAGGTAGCCGCGCCGCACCACGGATCTCTCTCCATTCTACCAAGTAGGGCGCCTCCACCATGGGTGGGACTAGGGCGGCCATGGTGGCAACGGAGAGACATCTGTGGATGAACCTGGCAGACATCGGGAAGAAATAAAAACTTATCGGTATTTCCATTGAGACAGTGATTGAGAAGTCTAGGGATATGAAGGCACACTCTGCTGCTTTTAGATCTTTCGTTCCATGAAGGTCCAGGTCTGAGCCCGAACAACATAGGGGTCCTGGCCTGTCTTGATCTGAGGATCAATGATGGGTACAGAAGGCAACTCCTGCTCTTCCCCCACCTGCGGGCAGGGGTCAGAGGAATCTTGTAAAATTAAGTTTGCCTCTCCTGTGCGATTGAGCGCCTCTGCGATACTTAGGAACCTTTAGGTACACACGCTAAGCTTTGTGTACTTTCTCAAAACCACATGGTGGTCACTGTGCCTGTGAACACTTTGCACAATTTCTAAAATCCACGTAAATGGTAAGTGTGCACGCAAGACTCTGCACACTTTCTGAAATCCTGTATGGTAAGAGTTACACGCTCCGCCTCGTTCCCTTTCTTGAGATGATTAGACCTTGGTTCCTTGGGCTTCATTCAGCCAATGTGTATTTATTTATACACTTTAAGCATCGCTTCCTTCAACATGAGGGGCTATTTGAGCGATTCTCATGGTAGTTCAGCAGCGCTCCCCTTTTTCCAAAAAGGGTCCCCTATGAGCGTGCTACTCTGTGCGCGGAGTTCTCCTCTCATATGAGACTGGGTTCTCTGTTTTTTCCCCAGAGCGCTCCAGTAATGTTTCCATTCATCGAGTTGATGACTCTCAATCATACTGTTTTGAGATGCAACATTCCATCTATGAGCTGCTCTATTAGAGTGCCACAAGAGTCTCTCCTTAGAACAGTAATTTAAAATTCATGCTATGGTAAGTGTGCATGTGAAGTCTTTGCACACTTTCTGAAATCCACATAATGTGGTAAGTTTGCACGCTAGTACTGTGCGTTCTTTCTAAAATCCTATATGGTGAGGGCTTCGCGCGTTTGCTTCTTGCCCTTTCTTGAGTTGGTAAAAGCCCCGTTCATCTTGGGCACACTCCACCTATGTATCTTCGGATACCTATCTAAACAGGGTGTTGCTACTAGAGAATTGTTGAGACAGCTCTTTCAGCAAGCTTATGCGTAAGCTAGCGGTAGCCCCTGTGTGACAGGCAAGACTTGGTAGAAACTGCTAGGTTCTTAGCCGTATCCCTTTAAAGGAATCTTTCCTGATTCCAAGCCTTCAGTTCTACCCTGGGCCAAGGCCCTAATAATTAAGTTGGGTATGTTGCTTAGGCCTTAGGCCGTAAAGGGTACTGTCACAGACAGCCATCTAAACATCACATGGTAGAGTTGGTACTTAGTGCTCGCCCATTATTCTGGCCTGCACTCCCCTAAGCGTGGCGGCATGGGTATACTGTTCCCCATAGCGGCCCCTAGAGGACCCAGTTCGAAGTTCCCTTGAAAGTATACGCTGCGTCCTCTAGGTCCCTGCCATGCTTTGGATGCCAGCTTCAGACGAAAAAATGTATGACGTTTTCTCCCGGTGCCTGTTTATTGTCGCACCAGTAGTGTTTTTTCAATGTATGAGACTGGCTGTATTCAATTAATCTTTATGTTAAAATGAAAATAAAAAAGGCAAGTCTATATAATATTTTGTTTCATTGTAATGGCTGTATATAATGTTACACATATCCCTGAACTAAGTACATTTCTGCAGCTGTTATTATGTTTAAATGAAAACGAAAGGAGTCAATGGCATTTTATATCCTATTTCGTTTTATTGTAAATATACTGAGGGGAAAATTGCAGTAGCCAAAGCGATCTGAGTTCACGCAGCATTGGTTGAGTTCAAACACCATTTATTCGGATCATTTTCAAATATTACTGTTATTGTGTCATGAAATGTAATTTTAAAAGTATTTCAGGCGAGAAGTAGTTGTTTAAAACTCAAATCTATGGTTTATTTATAAAGACAGTGCCTGTTTAAAAATGTGTTTCACTGATCTCGTAGACTGTGAGCTCCACTCGATCAGCGGGAGCTCAGTCCTCATGTATCCGCAGAGAGCAGCTTCACCTTGGATAGACCTTCTAATATGTGCCGCTGGCTCTGATATGTCTTTAGTGGTTAAACATAAAATATAATTCAGCTGCGGGGTAAATCTAACAGGTTTTCTTTGGTCTGTATTCAATTTAACTATATGTTAAAATGAAAATAAAAAAGGCAAATTTATATAACATTTCATTTCATTGTAATGGCTGCATATACACATATCCCTGAACTAAGTACATTTCTGCAGCTGTTATTATGCTTAAATGAAAACCAAAGGAGGCAGTGGTATTTTATATCCTATTTCGTTTTATTGTAAATATACAGTAAGGAAAATTGCAGTAGCCAAGATGAGCAGACTGAAGTTATCAAGTACGCTGCTGTTTATAGATTTACTGGACTTGTGTCGTCGCGGACATCACACTCCCCAGTCGAATGCACAAAGTCTGAACTAACTACCGAGGATGCACGTCCAAAATCAGCGTACTTTTTTTTTTTTTTATCAGCGGTACTTTGTATTGAGAAATGCGCGCAGACCTACGTCACCAGTCTATTTGCCTAATCTTCCCGGTACTTTAAACCGCGGTGGAAACACAGAAAGCAACAGGTCTGGGGGGAAAAATTTCCTGGGAAAAATAGTTCATGGTACAAATTTTCCGGGTAATTTCGGTGGAAACGCGCCATATCTCTCTCTCTCTCTCTCTCTCTCTCTTACACACACACACACCCAAAGACACTTACACTCACACAGAGACCCACACACACATGCTCTCTCTTGCCCTCTCTCACTCACACTCACTCTCTCTCTCTCTCACATACACACACACACACACACACACAAAGACACACTTACACAGAGACACTCACACAGAGACAAACGCACACATTCTCTCTCTCCCTCTCTAACTCACACCCACTCGCAAAATGTGTATGGATGGAATGGTTATTTTATGTTTTTTGCACCATGTATTTCACATATATTTTGTTAGTTTGTTAATTCAGTGTTCAGAATGTGATTGTAAAAAAAAAAATATTTGTTGTAGGCCTATACATTTACTCCTGTTTATTTCTGGATATTGCTGTCGGTTATTTAAACTAAAATTTTGTTTAGATTCTAAAGTTATTAGTATTATTTTTTACATTTTACATTTAAATCATTAAAATATGTTCAATAATATGCAACTACAGTCTTACTCTGAGTTGTGTCCATTAGGTGTGAATTTATGAGCAGTTGCAACATCCAGTAAAATTAATGGCTTTTCGTTTTTTCACTAATCTCCAGATGGCAGAATTCTACACCTAACACCTTGATCAATATTTAGAAACATTTTAAATTAAATTTAGATAATAATTTAAGTGATTTTTTTTCATTAAAAAAAAATTATATTTCACATGCAAGCTAATTCTTTAGTTAATTCAAACTAAATCTGTAGTTGCAGATTTTTGTTGTAAATGGGTACAAAAGTACTTTAAATCTCCCAAAATACAGCATTAATAAACCAAAACATAAAAGGATATATTATTTGAATTATTGAAAATGTATATATTTTCTCCAATTATGCTTTCAATTTTGGGATCATATTGACCCCAAAGACAAGATTAATAAACAGGAAATGAGGACCATTTGAGGGTTAACATTGCAGTGATGGTCACTGGTACTAGTAGTAATTTATAGGTGGAAAAAACACACTTTTACCAAATAGCACATTTATTATCAGTGATATTTAAAGCTTACTTGATACAATTGATATCTCAGACTATCAATCATGCTTTGTATGTAAGCCTATACAATATATATGGTTATAAACATATATGGCTATATTCATGAACAGAGAATAGTCTATCACAGTAAACTTTTGTCTAATCATTCTTACTGACATTAAGCTAGCAACATTATAACTCATATTACTTTTATATCATATTGCTGTCTATGTTATAGAACATAAAAAAAAAAATAAAAAAAAAAAAAACATCCTGGGATGCAACAAAAAAATTGAAGAACAGTCTCACTGCTTTGTTTGCTGTGGTATGGGCATTTACATGTCGCAAGCTTCAAGTTGTCTATTGCAATATCAATAGCTCGCTCAGCACGTGGGCGTGGTCGTATTAGATATAAGCGCGGGAGATGTGAAAGATGGGACATTGCATTCTTTTCATATGGATTATCACAGAATATTTGTTTTGGTGAGACTTGCTTAGTTTAAAAGGAGACATGTCAAAGTTTTGTATTGGAACATCTCCCATGTCTCTTTGTTGAGTATTTAATGAGTTACAGTTCATTTTAATTATGTATTTCTAAATGAAGATCACTGTAGACCAAGGCGACAGACAGCGCACCCCGTTTGTTTTCTTTTTGTGAATGCACAATTTATTTTTGTTATTATGTGTATACAAATAAAAGTAGACCCTTTACAGATTTGATTGACGTATTGCTCTTATTTGTACAATAAAAACTGAAAGTTTAATTTAAGTTATTTTCAGTGTTATCAGGAGAAGATCAATCAATCAATCACATTTATTTATATAGTGCTTTAAACAAAATACATTGCGTCGAAGCACTGAACAACATTCATTTGGAAAACAGTGTCTCAATAATGCAAAATGATAGTTAAAGGCAGTTCATCATTGAATTCAGTTATGTCATCTCTGTTCAGTTGAAATAGTGTCTGTTTTTATTTGCAATCAAGTAAGTCAATGATATCGCTGTAGATGAAGTGACCCCAACTAAGCAAGCCAGAGGCGACAGCGGCAAGGAACCGAAACTCCATCGGTGACAGAATGGAGAAAAAAACCTTGGGAGAAACCAGGCTCAGTTGGGGGGTCAGTTCTCCTCTGACCAGACGAAAACCAGTAGTTCAATTCCAGGCTGCAGCAAAGTCAGATTGAGCAGAAGAATCATCTGTTTCCTGTGGTCTTTTCCTGGTGCTCCTCTGAGACAAGGTCTTTACAGGGGATCTGTATCTGGGGCTCTAGTTGTCCTGGTCTCCGCTGTCTTTCAGGGATGTAGAGGTCCTTTCTAGGTGCTGATCCACCATCTGGTCTGGATACGTACTGGATCCGGGTGACTGCAGTGACCCTCTGATCTGGACACAGACTGGATCTCGTGGCCACGGTGACCTCGGAACAAGAGAGAAACAGACAAATATTAGCGTAGATGCCATTCTTCTAATGATGTAAGATGCCACAAAATGCATATTCGCATTAACCCAGAGGGTTAAAATATGCATCAATTCACTTTATACAGTAGCTGGCCAGCCTATCTGGGCCTTACCGCCGGTGCCGCGGCAGTAACTGTAATTCAGTCGCATGTTAAAATCATTCGTGAAACTACTGCCAGGTGGCGCAAAGGGACTGATTGTGAAATGAATGTAATTGTAAAATGAGGTAAAAGAAGGAAGTAAAACAACATTAACATTATGATATAACATTGTAACATTTAAAAAAAAAAACAATTTTTTTTTACAATTTATTAATTTTTAAAGAGCCAGTAAGATCAAAATTCTAAGCTTCCTATCACTGTTTATAAGTCCTGTACAATAGGTTTAAATCCATCCAAGGTTAAAAAACTTTGTCATTTTGTCAAAATATCATTTTAAAATTACCTCAATTCTCAGAAATCCCCAAACGGTTCGTGTGAAGCTGTTCAAAAGATTCAGTTTCCTTAAACCCCACCTTTCGGTAGCATGCTGTGTTCTGATTGGTCAACTAACATAGTCAGGTTTGATTGGTTGTTCTGCACACAACTTCATGGTACACGATGCGTTAGCATCTTTTTGGGGTGAATTATGTCTTATTCCTCTCATCGTGAAGCAAACCGTAAAAGCCAGTGAAAGTACTTAATTAGCTGTTTGGAAAGCACGTGTCAGAAGAAACAGTCGAGCAACATAGAAGGACAGCAGCTTGTGAGTGTTTTGTCTTGTTTTCTCATCAGACTAGTGTGTGATCATCATTGCTAGGAAAGTTTTTGGCTTAAATTGTGTGTGTCTTACCCTGGTTAATACGTGCTGAAAGTGGCGCTTGGTTTTGCGTTTGCCTATCGCGGGACTGCCTGGTTTCGATCTGCTAAATAGGCGTGTCCAGCTGACATGAGGCGTGTCCAGCTGACTTCAATCACAGGTAATCAGGCTAATACAAAGCACTAGGTTTCACCGCGGCAGCGGTCGCGGCAACCCTCGTGTGAACCCTCCTCGCGTGAAGACCGACGAGTGTACAGACAATCGACTCTACCTGCGCGACTCCACCGAGCAAGGACACCGACAGGGCACTTGATTATTGCTTTTCTTTACTTTTTGTATAGCCTCTCAAATATATATCTTACACTTGTAGTCACTATGTGCTTTCAGATCTCTACTTTCACTACTAACACTCGGAGAGCACGCTATGTACGTCGCAGGAAGGCCTGTCTGACAAACCTACGCCATGTCCCTCTGACCTCTACTACTATGCTCTCTATTCCAGTTGGTCTCTGGAACTGCCAGTCTGCAGTTAACAAAGCAGACTTCATTTCTTCTATTGCTACTCATTCATCTCAACCTCATGGCACTGACAGAGACTTGGATCAAACCTAATTTCACTTGTTCCCACACTCCTCGTACCACTGTGAGGGGTGGAGGTACGGATCTCCTTATATCCAAAGAATGGAAATTTGATCTTCAGCCATCACCTACAGGTACTGGTTCATTTGAATCACATGCCATTACTGTAACCCACCCTGTTAAAATCCACTTTGTGGTCATTTATCGTCCCCCAGGTCAATTGGGAAACTTCTTGGAGGAGTTGGATGTGCTGCTATCAAACTTTCCTGAAGATGGTACTCCTCTGGTACTGCTTGGTGACTTCAACATCCACCTAGATAATCCCCAGGCTGCTCTCAAGCTAGTGTCCACTACAGCGACTCACAAATCGGGCAACCAACTGGACATCATCTACACACACTGTTGCTCTGTGGACACCTCTTCAGTTGCTCCACTGCACACCTCTGATCACTTCCTCATTACTGCTAACCTAGCACTTACTCCTGAAATGGCACACACTCCAACGCAGGTCACCTTTCGACAGAACCTACGCTCACTCTCTCCATCTCGCCTATCTGCTGTGGTTTCATCCTCTCTTCCATCACTCTCTCAGTTTTCAGCTCTGGACACGAACAGTGCTACGGACACTCTTTGCTCCACTTTAAAGGGGGGGTGAAATGCTATTTCATGCATACTGAGTTTTTTACACTGTTAAAGAGTTGGATTCCCATGCTAAACATGGACAAAGTTTCAAAAATTAAGTTGTACGTTTGAAGGAGTATTTCTGTTCCAAAAATACCCCTTCCGGTTTGTCACAAGTTTCGGAAAGTTTTTTTCGAGTATGGCTCTGTGTGACGTTAGATGGAGCAGAATTTCCTTATATGGGTCCTGAGGCACGTCTGCCGGAGGAGCGCGCGCTCCAGTATAGCAGAGCACTGAGAGCACAACAGACATACACTGATCAAAGCGATTCACTGATCAGAGCGAGAGCGTCGCGAAATGTCACAAAAGGAGTGTGTTTTTGGTTGCCAGGACAAGACAACCCTGCACAGATTACCAAAGAAAAAACAGCATTAAGGGACCAGTGGATGGAGTTTATTTTCACAGAGCATCAACGGAGTTGTGCAAGTGTTTTTGTTTGTTCCCTGCATTTTTTTTTGTTTTACAAACAAAACAAGGCCCAGTTTGACGACGGATTTGCGTATCGTTTATTTCTTAAGGATGCTTAAACATCTTAAACTGCTTAAAATATCTCTGCCTCCTTGTTAGGGCGTCCGCCTCCCATCGGAGATCCGGGTTCGAGCCCCGCTCGGAGCGAGTCATTGCTGCTGCTGCTCTCGTTCAGTTTCAGCCTCGGGATCTGATTCTGGGTCATAAATAAACGGCTGAATCTGACTGTTAGCCATGGTTTGTTTTGGATGATGGTTTTTTTCCTCAAGGTAATGTCACAGCTTCCAAACGCCCTCAACGCAAAAGCTTACTGGCGCTCGTGATTCTTTAGCTCCGCCCACACGTCACGCCTCCAGTCAGTCGTGTTTTTCCGGGAAAAATCGGTACAGACTATCTTTCTCTTATGAATATAATAAAACTAAAGACTTTTTGGAGTTATGAAGGATGCAGTACTACTCTATAGGTACTCAAGATTAACAGGATATTGAGTGAAAACAAGCATTTCACCCCCCCTTTAACCTACTAACACCAGTACTTTTCCTTGTCTTATTCAAAAAAAATTTTTTTTTAAATACCTGGCTATGTGTTCTATACTAGACTAACTGAGACTTGTCATGGCACTTGTATACTGTTGTTGTTCTCTTGTTGACCTGACTGCTTCTATTGTTCTCATTTGTAAGTCACTTTGGATAAAAGCGTCTGCTAAATGATTAAATGTAAATGTAAAATAAAAAACGTGAACAGTCTTGCTGCTTTTTTTTCTGTGTGTGCGTATTTAAGCCGCATGCACTTCAGTTTGAATCTGAATAGCGCGTTCAGCGCGGGGGCGTGGTCACATTAGATAAAATGAAGGGAGACTTGAAAAACGGGAATCACGTTTTTTCATATGGATTACTTTATCACAGAATATCTGTTAGCAGCACTTGTTTAGTTTAAAAGAAGACATGTCAAGCTTTCTATAGATATCTCTCTCATGTCTCTTCGTTGAGTATTCACAGAGTAATGACGTGTTTGTAAATGAAGATCAGCGCAGAGAAAGGCTGCAGACAGCACACATACTGATGAGACGCTCGGGAGAAAACAAACACATAACTTCATAATCATACTTCGCGTTGTGATTCGGAGATGCTCGTTGGTCTAAATAAAGTTGGTAATTAACCCTCTTTTATGGCCAAACGCTTTGAAAATCCCGTCTTGTACTCACCGAGATTAGAAAAGCAGTCATCAATGAAATGTTGTGAACACAACAAGGATTTGTTGTACTGCTCTGATATTGTGGTAAAAATGAATTTTAGCCATTGGTTCTTCTGATCTTCATTCTTTGGCAGTGAAAATAAAACAAACTTGCCTTTACAATTAAAAACACACCGTCTCCTCGACATGATGCTATCACACCAAACAGAGCGTCTGTGTGGGGGTGGGGCAGGTCAAGACGGTAAGCAGAGATTATTATGCAAAGTGTTCCTAGTGACGTACATAGAGATGGGCAAAAGATTTGAAATCTATAACGACTCGTTTCAGCGATTCAGAGTCGACTCCTTACTTTAGAAGCCAATAACCTTATAAATCGTGTACTTTTTGTTTAATTACTTTGCACATTGTTTACACTGATGGACAGCTACATCATACACTGTAATACAGGTAATTTTTGATTTCCCATCTGTGTGGCTCTTTAAAATGTAGGATAGTCTTAGGCTGCAGTCTACTAAACAAAAATTAAATGAAGACCTTTACACAAAGGATCATATGCATGCTATTTTTATTAAACAGTAAATAAAAATAAGGCCTATATATATATATATATATATATATATATATATATATATATATATATATATATATATATATACTTTGACATATTGTTAATTATGATTATTTTTTCCATCGAAACTGAAACGCACACAGCCTATTTACCTTTATAAATAATAGTTAAGCTTCAAATGGGCAACATCATGAATATGGAAACATTTGGATTTCTCCCGATTGAGAAAGCCCAAGCTTACCTTATGCTTAGCTTTAAATTATTATTATTTTTTTTTTATTACTAAGCCTATATTATTATATACTGTAATTATATTTATCCATTAGAATGATATATTTTTAATTATTGTTTTGTTCTGATAAATTTGTTAAATTTAAAGGATTTGTTGTAAAATATTATCTTATAGTCTATTTTTTTCCTGTCACAAACTCTGGTTTATTTTTTAGCGTCTTTAAAAAAAAACATGCAGCAAACGAAAATAGGTGATTAATCCGTTAAAATGAAACATATACACGACTCATATTTTTTTCCTCTGACAAACTTAATTTATTTTTTTACGTGATTAAAAATAAATAAATAAAGAAAACATTCAGCAAATGAAAATCAGCGATTAATCCGTAAAAAAATGTGTTACTCTTGGTTAACAGTAATTATAATTATTTTACTTCAGAACAGAGCCTGGGACTAATCTAGGCTATCCAGGTTTTTTTTTGTTTGTTTTTCTTTTCATTGCATCTGAAAATGACTTTGTTCATTACATTACCTTCACGTGCTCTGGCGCAGATCAGCCTCCCGCGATGCTCAGCTGTGGACGATTTAAAAATGTTTGATATAAAGCAGTGGTTCTCAACCCGCGGCCCATTACGAATTCAAATGAGGCCTGCACAACATGCTGAAAAAAATAAATAAATAAATAAAAAACTTTATCAGTTTGTAAAAAATTTTTTTTACATCAATTAAAAAAAAATGATGCTACTAATGAAATATAAGCTATATCCTAATGTTTTTATGTGATTTTTTTTCTTCATATATTATTTTCAGACATGAGCAGACCTACTGGCATAAGCATTTAACGAACACATACAAGTGCTCACTTTGGCAGAATTCAATTCAGATAGTCATCAACAGCAATTAGGTATATTATTGCCTTTAAGGTAAACTTGTGCATCAGAATGGACAAATTTGTAAAAAACAAAACAAAAAAAAAAATTAAAAAAATGCCAGCGAAAGAGCATGTACAAACTGTGAATAGTCGCACTATCAGTATTGAAGGAGAAGTGCTGGATTTTCGGGGTTTTTTGCCCCGCAACTCACTTGAAGAAATTCAGGCAAATAGAAACACCATACACTACGTAGCAATCCTTAATTTAAGAAATGTGGCAAAACATCTCTGGAGAGAACCTCATATTATTAAAGGTCCCGTTTTACGCGCTTTTTTGAAGCTTTGATTGTGTTTACAATGTGCAATATAACATGTGTTCATGTTTCGCGTGTAAAAAAACACAGTATTTTTCACACAGTTCACCTATCTGTATACTGCTGTTTTCACTGTCATAAAAAACGGGCTGATGACTTCCTTGGTCTATGAAGCCTCTCCTTCAGAAATACGTAACGGGTTCTGATTGGGCCAGCGGTTCCTGTGCTGTGATTCGACAGCAGCTGAGAGCAGGCTGCCCTCCTGGTAACGCGACTGGGCTAGAACGCACGTGCTGGAGATGTATTTATAGTCACAGGAGGAGCGTTTTTACTCACGAGATGCGCATGAAAACCGCATGAGTTTTTTTTTCACAGTCCTAACATCTAGTTAACAAAGCTAAACAGCATTGCCCTTTGTGTAATAAGTTACAGAAACTGTTAAACGCACCAACTTAAATAATAAAATACACTTACCAGTTGTGGTCCATAAACAACGCCTTCTCCAGACAAAGAGGGAACTGCTCCATCTTTCAAGAATAATCTTTGTGTAAATCCAGCATTAAACTGATTGAGATTGAGAAAGTTGTCCTCAGCAAGCTGTCATCAGCAAAAAATGAGCTGCACATAGTTTTACATGTGCATTATAATTTTCGGGAACCGAGTTAAACATAAATTGTAACCATTAATGTCAAAGTACAGCGTTCCTGGGAAGCCCAAACAAAGGTGATTGTACTCAGAGATGAAAAAAACAGCGTTTCAACGACATGGCGACAAAAACAAACACCTCTTCCTTCTTCTCTGTCGGAGCGCAACAAGGCCACGCCCCCTGTTTGTGAATTCATGTGGGTGGTGGTTAGTCAAAAAAACTGTTTTAGTGATGTCATTACTACAGGAACTAGAGGGCTGTAGTCCAAACGGGTCGTTTTTTGTAGGCAAATTCTGTTAAATCAAATATCTCGCTTGGCATTGAACTTTGAGCTTTAGAATTTTACAGATATTATTTATACTCTAACAACAACATTACACACTAACTAAAGTTTAAAACGTGGAATCACGAAGAAGGGGACCTTTAAATTCAAAAGTGCTTTCTGTATTTGGATCAAAATAGGCTACATTTGTGAACGCACATTCTCTTGAATGTTGCGCGTCAAGTCATGCAAGCCTGCATCTTAAAGCCTCTGTCAAACTTTCTGCGTCCGCGAGTCCGCTATGGACCGCTAGGAAGGCGTGATGTAAAAATCGTCATTGGAGAGTGTGTGCAGAGGCTCTGAGCAGACGACCGCGCGGACAGGTGCGCCTGGTCAGTAGGCTTCAAAAGCAAAATTGCACATGTGCAGGCAGAGTGAAGAAGCTCATTGCTACTCGAGCCTGTGCAATCCGTCAATAAAAGAATATAAAGACAGCGATGTGCAATAATTCTGGGCAATTGCAGAGCTGGCCATCAGCCTGCGCATTCAGAAGTATAAATTGAAGAAGTCTGCGTCCGCGCTGGCCGTGTACGCGTCCAGATTGCTAATGCGGAAAGTATAACACAGGAGTTACAATCGCAACTTCTTTGTGCTGTTACTCCTTTCAAGCTGAATCTCACAAAATTAATCAGCTCCCGACAGCATCAGGTGTTTTATTAATGGGGAGTAGAATTGTTTATTTCAATTAATGTAATAGATTATATATCATAATAGTTAGGCTATAATATTATGAATCAGGTTGGTTTGTATTGCTGACGTAATATGTAAATTATATGCGACTTGAACTTAGACCATAGTGCGGCCCGCTGGAAAAAAAGGTTGAGAACCACTAGGATGCGGTCACATTTTATACAGGAATTGTTAATTTAAAAAAATCTAATTATATAGTTAGTTCTAATTATATGGTTAACACAAGTTCATTTAGAACTTTTTTTTTACTTATAAACTCCTTGAGAATTTAAAGTTAGTTTAATAGTATTTAAATTCAAGTTTAAAAAAAGGTTTTAATTGCTTAAATTATTTTTATTAATTAATAATATGTTATCATGTTTATTCTTGTAAAAAATATGTGTTTATTGTTTAAGAAAACAAGGGAAAAAATAAGGGACAATCCGAATATTTGTTTTGCTTTACCTATTTATGTAGGCTACAATTATAAAAAATAATAATAATAATAGTAAAATAATGTCATTAAAAAATACCATTGGCCTGAGTAATTTTGACCATTATAGAATCGTGACTTTAAAGATTGGTGATTTAGGTGGTAAAAATACTGTGAAATTAATAATGGCATGGATTTTAGAGCATAACAACTGAAGGTTTATGAAACATTAGCCAATAAAGCATTTTTTTTTAAACAACGGAACTGTCACACACCTGGACTCATTTAATGTGTTTTTGCCCGTGACCCAGTTTCTGTCTTTCCGTGTTTGATTAGTTCCCAGGTGTGTCCATTCTCTTCCTCATGTGTTCCATGTCCCTGCTAATTTATGATTCCATCCACCTGTGTTTCCCCAATTATCCTTTGTACTTAAGCCTTGTCCTTTCAGTTCTGTTTTGTCGGGTCTTCGTTTGCACTTGCTACTTACGTGTGTCTACCTCTGTGCTCCATGTTGGATATTCCCTGTGTTGGATATATTAAAAGCCTTATTCCGTTTATCCTCGACTCCGTATTCCTTCAGGCAGCGTAAAACCGTGACAGAAGACCCGACCTTCAAAAGAGAAAGTAGAAAACTGCGTCTTTCCCTCCGTTTTGCTTTCGTTTTTTCTCAGTCTTTTTGTTTTGTAGTGGTTCTATGGATCCCCTCTATCGTCCCGAATTCCTCATCCTCCTGCTGAAGCAGGAAGGGCGTTCTCTCGAGGACCATACCAGACAGTTTTTCCTATTAGCTAATGCCACCAGCTACCCGGACGGCGCGCTCTGCACCTTCTACAACACCAGCCTGAACTCCAAATGCAGAGCGTTGTCGTCCGAAGATGGTCCTCGAGAGGATTTCGCCGCATTCGTGGAGTGGACTCTGGCGAGAAATGGCTCATCTCTCACCATCTGCCCCATAGAGGACCTCGCCAGCCCCACTCCCGACCCAGAGACCAGCCAGCCACCATCACGCCGCACGGAGCCAGAGCCCACCGCAGCCGCAGAGCCCGAGCCATCCACTGACAGGGAGCCGGATCTCGAGAGCGCGACTGACCAGGTGTGTGAGCCGGCAACACCGTGCATCGTGGGAGTCCTCGTGGAGATCGAGGGCGTGGAGGAAAGCCCTGCCCACACTCCTGCGACTGAGGGTGAGCTGTATGCAGTCTCTGAAGATCATATGGAGCAAGTTCAGGATCTGATGGACTGGTCTATGGAGGTAATCCCTAATTTTCCTGTTTCCCCGCTGGTTCCGTCCAGCCCTGATTCCCCTGTATACCCTCTCAGTCTCCCACTCCTACCTCCTCCAGTCATTTCCTCTGCTCCATTTCCGCTGGTTACGCCCAGCCCTGAGTTTTCTGTTTCCCCGCTGGTTCCGCCCAGCCCTGAGTTTTCTGTTTCTTCGCTGGTTCCGCCCAGCCCTGAGTTTCCTGTATCTCCGCTGGCTCCGCCCAGCTCTGAATCTTCTGTGTCTCCGCTGGTTCCACCCAGCTCTGAATCTTCTGTGTCTCCGCTGGTTCCGCCCAGCTCTGAATCTTCTGTGTCTCCGCTGGTTCCGCCCAGCTCTGAATCTTCTGTGTCTCCGCTGGTTCCGCCCAGCTCTGAATCTTCTGTGTCTCCGCTGGTTCCGCCCAGCTCTGAATCTTCTGTGTCTCCGCTGGTTCCGCCCAGCTCTGAATCTTCTGTGTCTCCGCTGGTTCCACCCAGCTCTGAATCTTCTGTGTCTCCGCTGGTTCCGCCCAGCTCTGAATCTTCTGTGTCTCCGCTGGTTCCGCCCAGCTCTGAATCTTCTGTGTCTCCGCTGGTTCCGCCCAGCTCTGAATCTTCTGTGTCTCCGCTGGTTCCGCCCAGCCATGATTTTTCTGTTTCACCGCTGGTTCCGCCCAGCCCTGAATCTTCTGTGTCTCCTGTATTCCCTCCCAGCCTCCCTCTCCCGCCTCCTCCCAAACCTGCTGGTCCCTCTACTCCTCTTTCGCTGGTTCCGTCCAGTCCTGATCCTCCTGTCCTTCCTCCCACCCTTCTCCTCTCTCCTCCTCCTAGACCAGCCAGTTCCTCGTCATCCCTGCTGGTGCCAGTCAGTCCCGCAGCTCACCCTCAGTCCGCGCCATCGGGGCGCGGTGGTTCGCCGCTGGACTGCCAGTCTCCAGCTCCGCCTTGGCGTGTTAAGGCCCTGTCTCCGCCTCCAGCCTCCGAGCCCTGGACTCCTCCTCGGTCCTTCGACCCAGCGGCTCCGCCTTGGCTCTTAGCTCCCTCGTCTCCACCGTGGCCTGTCATCCCACCTGCTCCACCGGGCTCCCTCGTCCCTCCGGCTTCACCTTGGTCAGTCGTCGACCATCCGCCACCTCGGGACTCCTCTCCTCTGGTTCCACCTCGTCACTCCATCCCTCCGGCTCTGTCAGGCTCCTCCTTCCCTCCGGTTCCACCTCCATCCTCGGTCGCTCCGGCTCCACAGCGGTCTGCCAGGACCCCGCCTCTGCCTTGGTCGCCTGAGCCTTCTGCTCCACCTAGGCCCTCCGGAACCTCATCGTCACCCTGGCTCTGCGGCTGTGCTGCTCCATCTTGGGCTCCTCACCCACCGGTGCAGTCTCCGCCTGTCGGCCCCCTGGTGTCGTCGACCCTTCCTTCACCATGGCTCCTCCCGCCGTCGACTCCACCTTGGATCTCCGTCCTGGCTGGTCTCTGGTGGACCATCTGGCTCTTCCTGCTCCTGTCTCCTCCCTGGCTCCTTCCTCCGTCGTCTCCTCCTTGGCTCCTCCTTCTGTGGTCCCTGTCTGCTGGCCCCCTCCTGGAAGTCCGTCCTCCACCGGAACCTCCTCCCAAGTTCCCACCTACGCCTCCCCCTGTTGTTTCTACGGTGCGAGGACGCACCTACCGGGAGGGGGGAGTACTGTCACACACCTGGACTCATTTAATGTGTTTTTGCCCGTGACCCAGTTTCTGTCTTTCCGTGTTTGATTAGTTCCCAGGTGTGTCCATTCTCTTCCTCATGTGTTCCATGTCCCTGCTAATTTATGATTCCATCCACCTGTGTTTCCCCAATTATCCTTTGTACTTAAGCCTTGTCCTTTCAGTTCTGTTTTGTCGGGTCTTCGTTTGCACTTGCTACTTACGTGTGTCTACCTCTGTGCTCCATGTTGGATATCCCCTGTGTTGGATATATTAAAAGCCTTATTCCGTTTATCCTCGACTCCGTATTCCTTCAGGCAGCGTAAAACCGTGACAGGAACTTAGTTATGAACTAAAATATTATTTCAACCATACAGCATGTGAATAAATAAAATGCATACTTTTCATAACATTTCATTATTCATAAAATGCATAACGTTTCTGGTGTTTGGATTTGAACTTCAATATAATGAGCTCCAAGTTTAAGAATAGTCCTATACTTCTCTCTCTCTTTAACAGCATTAGCTCAATGAAATATGTCTTCCTTCCAGTAGAATGAATGTTTTCCTGCTTGCTAAATGTTGGACTCATGATCAATAAGTTGTATTCGCCTCAATCTGATTCAGTAAAGTCAAACCGCAGACAGTGAAGCCTCGGAGACCCGCGCGCTGTGAGGCGGGAACAGAGGACTCCGCTTGGTCTTAAAGCCTTCCGCAAACATCCACGATCACAAATATCAATGATTTTCGTAAAAATAATGATTAATTATTAATTGATGATTTGTTATTATCATTATGGTCTTGTGAAAATAATAATATGGGCTGCGAGAAAATTATGAAGTGTAGTGCAGGCATGTTTCAGCCCAGTAACACACCGTTCCTCAGAGTCAAAACACAGACCGAATTCAGTTCAGCTGGAGGGAGTTGGGTTTTGGATAGTTATGCATGGCTTGTGGGGGTCGAGATAAAGGTGTGAATTGCTCTTTCATATGGACAGTGTCTTATGAGGCTTTCACTTGCTGAACTGGTTTATATAGGACTGTTGTTTTGGTTATATTCACAGTGCTGGCTCTCTCCGACGAGAGAAATGCAACATTCACAGATTACACAATTCGTTTTCGTTTAAAAAATATTTCAAGCTTTCTTTATAGTATTTTTAATGAATGTGAGACACCACGATATTATGTTAATTAAAAAATTATACATTCATTATCATGAAAAAAATTAAAGTGATGAGAAGGCGCCTCCCTGTCATTAATGCACATTAATAATTTTTGCACAAACACTTGAATATGAGGTTTGTGGTTTTCACCCGCTCCAAGAACGCTCCATCACGAGTACAATTCATGCCAACAGCCATATAACTGCATATTCATTAAGAATTCATGTTAAACATATTTAGCTTGATCAGAAGGTTACAATGACTGCAAGAGTCGAGCGGGATGTTAAGAGTTAGTCCGTTTCTTTTACTGATTATTTTTGGGTTAAAGCATGATTTAAACAGATTCACACTCAATTGCTTTTGCAATAATGCGTTCAAACAAATGTAATCTTACAGTGCTACATTATCAGTATGCTATCTGATTTCAAAATCTTGAAGAAGTTAATCGATCTGTTTAGATAAAATAACTGACAATAATGTACTGTTATTTTCATCGCAAACAAAATTTTCACAGCAGAAAGCAGCAATTAAAGATGTAATGCTTACAATGTTATTAGTTTGGCATGTGATATAGGGAAAAAAAATAGCTTAAGCCACTTTGAAACTCTCCTGTTTTTATTATTTTATTTTTATTATTTTATATGCTACGTTATGAACATTTTGAACATTTCAAACATACTGAAATACTTTATTCACGGAGTGAAGGCGTAGCGTGTTTCTGGTATCAGTGCGCGCAGAGGGGAAGTTGTTTGTGAAAGAGATGTTTCACCTGATGAAATGAAGACGACCACACGAACACAAGCACAGCACATCCGCCAAAAATCAACCTGCAGCAATGCTCGTTGATCAACTCGCCAAGCTTTACTTTTGTAGGTCGCATGGCAGTAATTAATTCGATAATATAACCATGCAATCAATACAGATATCTAATAAAAACATTAAAACAAGCAGGGCTGTAAAATAAAACAATAAAAAATGCATGCCAGGTCTACACCAGACACAAGTGGAACGATCCAACAAAAGACAGCAGAACCCAGTGATGGATACACTGGACACGATCCCCATCAGTGAACTGATGCTCGTTCTGTTTATGATGAAATGTTCTGACACTGCGTTCAGATGATTTGACACTATAGTGTGATGTCATCAAGTTTAGAGACACTTTTCGCTGTGGGACACAGATGACAACTTTCGCGTCTGGTGTAGACACACAGAAAGTCGCTGCTCCATTTGCAAATAAATTCAAAAAAAAAAAAACCTAAATCAGCGGCATAACGAGATGGAAATATAGACTAGAAAATATATTAACAGGTCCTCCGTCCATGACACAGACTCACTAAGGAGCTGGCAGTTTTAATCTGAACAGCTCTTAAAGCTGAGTGGATGGTTAGATGCATGATGGGCTAGTATTAAAAAAATAATTATAATAAAATAAAGGTCTTTCCAGCTTTAAGGTAATAACAGCAATGTTTTTTTTAAATCATCTTGTTGCAGTTATAAATTTGATTGCTAAATGAATAATAAAGAACTATATTAAAACTTGTTTTGTAAAATTTCTTCATCATTTGAATATTGATTTAAAAATCGGTTTAAATCATAGATCAGATTTTTTTTTTTTTTAAATAAAAAAAAAAACTGGGATTTTTTTTAGGCCATATGATATTACCCTACTTTAAAAGCAGTTAAATAAGGTTCTCTTTAAAATCAATTAAGTTGTCAATTAATAAAGCTTTTGTTGATTATAATGAGAGAACCTGAGTTTAATCGTGAGGACGTTTTATTAATTCTTTAATTCAATTTTGAGTTTCAAAGATTTAATCGTGTTGGTTTAATTTTATTAATTTATTGTTTTAGGCAAATTAGGCCTAAATAATGTGAACGAAATTATACAGTGCTTCACTTAAACATGCAACAATTTCTTAATCAGTTTACAGACAAATGTATTTTTCCCAATATGTTATTTCAAAATAAAGGACAGGTAACGAATAACAAAAATGCATGTTGTTTTTTTAAAGGAAAAAATATATTTATATTTAAAATATAGGCATAATATATGAAAATATTGACATTTTGCATATTAATCCATGTAGCCTACCCCCCAAAAATAGGCTACCACTTTTAATGCTCCGATGCAAAGTAAACCACAATTTCTTTTGAATAATATAACGCATAATTAATATAATATAAATAATACTGCACACCTTTTAAATGTGTCAAATCTAAAATATGTGCTTATATTTCCTAAGCTACATGGTATTAAACCAGACTCTTTCTCGTTCTAAGATGCACATAACTTCATAAATACCAAACTTTCATCTGTGAATATTAAATATTAAATATATTAAATATTTAAACTATAATGTTTTTCTTTCATTTTCCGTGACTGAAGCAGTCAAATCAAACACATCAGTGAAGCAAAACTGACACCTATTTGCGAAAATGTGCTTTGATGCGCTTGTTTGATAACTTGTGGTTAAAGCACCACTCAGCGGTCAAAAGCTGCAAATGCACTTTACAAACTCGTGGTAAAAGAGGCGTTTTCAATGTCTACTTAGTGTACATATACATTTATTTATTGATAATTAAAAACTTCTTGTTTTCATGAAAACATTAGTAATTCAATTAATACTGGAGAAAAATACATCACTTAGATATATTTAACAAGTTGTTAATAAAGGATGAACAGTATTAATAAATGAAAAACTCACTTATTGTTTATAACTTGTTTGTCATGATCCTGGCTTTCCTTCTCTTTTCTTTTCATCCCTCTCCTCCCTCTGCTGGTTGTTTTTTGTCCTACTCTCACACTTACCCCTCATTACCGCCAGCTGATTTCCATTCTCTCATCATCACCCCTGTTTGCTATCTCCCTCTTTTGCCTTCGCTATATCTACCGCTCTTTTTCATGTCTGTGTTGTCGGATTATTGTTAAAACTAGATGCACGGAGCTGAGCGTAATCGTAGTAGTCTTGTCCTGTCTAAGTCTAGTCCTACGGTCTCATTCAGCGTTTCTTGTAGAGCCTAAGTGTAGTGGTTGTGCTTTCCTTCTCTGTGCTGTGCCCAGCGGGATTCGTAGAGGGTTGCAGAGAACTGCACTTCTCACGTGTCCTCCTGGTCTCGCCACCCAAAGAGTAGCCTGGACATCCGGCTGTAATCCTGAGTTTCCCTTTGAAGAAGTGGTCAAGGATCCTGTTTATTTTATATATCCTCAGTTTTGTTAAACAGCCGTGCGGCACATCCTTATTTTCTTCATTAAAACGAGACTGAACCTGCCTTTGTCTCTGGACCCCTCTCTTTATCACATTGTTAATGTCTTAACAACATAGAAACTTCAATTTATAAACTAATTTACCTGTAAAAGAGATAGAATTACGCGACAGAATATACAGTTTGTACAGTGTAAAAACTGAATGAAAGTGAATGCAATTAATATCCAATAAATGTTGATTTAAAGCACTTGATATTTTCAGATTTTCCATGATCTAGTCTAAAGTGAGTACTATTTATGGTCAAGAAGCATTATCTAATTCTTTACATATGAGCTAATTAAATAGAACAGTAACAATAACAGTTTGTTAATTACAGTGACAATGAATGATGAACTAATTATTTGTATATAGTCTATTAATGTATTAACTGCAGTTTATAAACTACTAATGTTCTACAATAGTTTTATTACAAAAGTGTCACCAATAAAGTCTAATTACACTGTATTTAGGACAAACATGCACTGCAGATTATAAACTATATAAACTATAAACTATATAAACATAAATTCACATTAATATAGCTGTTTGATTGTTTTTTTCTTTACACAGACTATGTGGATGCAATTTCACTGCTCTTTCTTGTAAGAGTTTGTCTTCAGCTCTACAATCCTCAAATTCCCATCTAAATGTGCTGGACCTGAGTAACAATGATCTGCAGGATTCAGGAATGAAGCTGCTTTCTGAAGGGCTGAAGAGTCCAAACTCTAAACTGAAGATATTGAGGTTTGAATTTGAAATACTTGATTAACTTCCAAAACAATGAAAAATAATTAATTACAAAAAAATAACACTGTTAAGATTTATTCTGTAAGTAATACTGTGTTCTTCTTTTTTAGATTTACCTGTTGTAATCTCACTGCTCAGTCTTGTGGGAGTTTGTCATCAGCTCTACAAACCTCACAGTCTGTCCTGAGAGAGCTGGACCTGAGTAACAATGACCTGCAGGATTCAGGAGTGAAACTTCTTTCTGATGGTCTAAAGAGTCCAAACTGTCAGCTGGAGATACTTAGGTGAATGGTTTATCATAAAATAATTAATAAAATGCTACCATTTAGGTTGTTAAATTTTGTAAACAAATGTTGCCTCTGCTTTCAATGTAATTCCAGAAATAGAGTCAAAAACAAAATTTTCAAGCATTTATTTTTCATAGTTATGCAGATGTTTGTAAATGCAGATTGTATTAAGATTTAAATGAGCTGAAAAAAAAAGTTTCTGACAGCACTGAATAACCAAGCAGCACTATCTAGCAGTTGGTGCAGACCCTTAGCATCTTAGCTAAGGTCCAAAATGAACCCTTTCGCGTTTAACCCTTTCAAGATTTTTTAGGTGACCATTATTTTAGAATGTATTGCCTTATTGTTTCCATGGTGATGCATCATGCTTGTCATGTGACACAACACAGCCACAATAGATCTGTATGACACATGGATTGGTTTTTTTTGTTCTTCTTGTTTTTTTTTTTCAAAATATTCACAAACATGCTCACTATATTATGAAATATCTGATATTCTGATTCTGAAATATGTGCAAATAAATATATTTGGTAATTTAAACACTTTCACGTATATCAACCATGTAAGTTGATCTATACTGGGTGATGGGTGATGGGTGCTGTCATGTTAGTTTGTTATGAATTCGGTATGTAATTAGCTACTGTGTTGTTCTTGTTTAGATTTACAACCTGTAATCTCACTGCTCAGTATTGTGGGAGTTTGTCATCAGCTCTACAAACCTCACACTCTGTCCTGAGAGAGCTGGACCTGAGTAACAATGACCTGCAGGATTCAGGAGTGAAACTTCTTTCTGATGGACTGAAGACTCCAAACTGTCAGCTGGAGATACTAAGGTAAATGGTTTACCATAAAATAATTAACAAAATGCTACCATTTAGGCTGTTGAACGTTGTCAACAAATGTTGCATCTGCTTTCAATGGAATTCTAGAAATAGAGACAAAACTAAATTTGCATTCATTTTTTTCCATATTTATGTAGATGTGGATTGTACTAAGATTGAAATGGCCTGAAACAATCACTAAAACTGCAAAACTGCTGCATTTCTAAATATAGCTTCTGACAGAACTGAACAAGCTAGCAACACTATCTAGCAGTTGGTGCAGATCCTTAACATCTTAGTTAGGGTCAAAAATTAACCGTTTTGCACATGAGTTTAAAATATACTAGCTTAGCCCCCAGTAAGTTTTTTTTTAAGTGACCATTATTTTAGAATGTATCACCTTTGTATCCATGGCAACGCATCATGCTTGTCATGTGACACAACGCAGCCACAATAGATCTGTGTGACACATTGCTGTTTCCATAGACATTAGTGTGTATTTTACAAACTGTAAATGTATGGTATTGCTAGTACTTGTGTGTATTTATGTCTGTAACCTAAAATAAACATTCTATTGTTGAAAACACTGAATATTTATGATAATATGACAAGCACTCAGCATGTCCAATCTGGCTCTGCACCAGCCAAAGCGCAAAAGTAGATTTAAATTCAGCAGTTGATGACATGATATACTGAAAGAGCTAATCACACCAGTGTGATTGTATGTGTTAAAGAATTAACAAGGCTCTGGTGAGTATATGAAAAGGGTGTTACTTAACAACCCACACCAGCCTCCCATCAATAATCCCGTCTTTCACGCTACTATTTCTATGTCTGTATGAATTATTTGACTCCAGCAAATGCAATCATAACAGAAACCTAACCCCTGCCAACCACTGAAAATGCACATAGTATTGTGAAATAGTAGTTTGAAATGAGTAAACAGCAACATTAACTACATATCAAATCTATTTTAACCTGTTAACCTGTATCTGGACGTCGAAACACTAACTCTCTTTGTTTGCATACGTCAATATTTACGAATAGATTAAATGAAATGGGACAAATTTCATCAATACAAACTATATATCATTAAAAAGGTCTAAGCCTCAAGCATCGAGGACAGATCACTGTTTTTCAATGGAAAGCTTATAAGGAATGTTATTATGTGTGTATTAGGGATATGCCGGTATCAAATTTTCCTGTTGCGATAAATTGCTCATGCTTTTATTACGGTATACGGTATTATCATGGTATTGCAATTTAATTTTTAAAAAGTGGTCATAATACAGTATAACAGGTTAAATAAGTTTTTTATAACAAAAATAACTGAATATTTAAATAGAATTAAGCAATACAGAAAACGTATAAAGTTAAAAATTTTACGCAGATTAAAGAACTATAAAGACCCATAGGTATCACTTTACAATAATACTTCATTAGATAACCTAATGCATTAACAATCACAATGAGCAATATCTATATTTGCTACAGAAGTTATTAATCTTTGTTAAAGAAAAAATACAACTGTTAGTTCATGTTATCTTATTAAATGACACAGTTGCAGCTGCTTTATTTATGGGTGTTTCCAGAGTAAATGCTGCTTTTTCTGCAGTTTAGTGCCATCTGCTGTCAGAGAGTGAATGTACTTTCATTCAGTGCACCTCTCATGTGTTCCCCCAAGTGCTTCTCATGCATGCTGTTTACATCAGAGCAGCACACGGGTCTTTCAAGCAGCATAAAGTTTTGCATTTTGACCAGTTGATGGGAATAGTATTCTTAAAATATATTCCAAATTCGGAATAATTTGTAATATATAATTATTAGTATATATATATAATATATATATATATATATATATATATATATATATATATATATATATATATATAACCAATCTATTGTTTTCTATGAGCGAGTAAACAAGATGATTTTCAGATAATTTTGAAGCAAAAATTCTAGGCTACAAGGTCCATGTTGGGCAGTTTTCTGAACAAATGTCCTCTAGGTGTTTTATGACCTTATTTCAGTGACTTCAAAATTTTAGTTTTCACTAACCACACATAAATGTTGTTTTCTCAAAAACACAATCATGAACATACATCCTTGCAAAGTTGGAATTGCCAAACTTCATAGAAACAGCCTTTGAACACAGACACATTGTAGGCTAGTCTGTAGGTTCAGGAAACAGTCCTCCATAAAATACACTGCACACATCTGAATATTTGGGTTGAATTGTTCCGGAACAGTGTTGTAAATACAACTTAACCCTCTGGAGTCTAAGGGTATTTTTGGGGCCTTGGAGAAGTTTTGTCATGCCCTGACAATTATGCTTATTTTAGTTTCTTATACACATCTAAATGGCTAAAGTCTAATCTCACTGTGATCTGCACAAACTGTGCTATAATAATATGTGAGCAGCAGTATGTACATGATTGTGTTTTTGAGAGAAAAAAAAATGTTATGCGTGGTTAGTGTAAAACTAAAAATGTTAAATCACTTGAATAAGGCAATAAAACACATACAGAACATTGGTTCCTGGGACTTTTGAGAACTGGAGCTTGTAGCCTAGAATTTTTCTTTCTAAATTATGTGAAAATCATCGTGTTTACTCACTCACAGAAATCATTATATTGATTTAAATTTTCTAAGACACTTTTTGATGTTAAAAGTCATATGCAAGTAGGCGTCAACTATCATGAATATCATTGAGATTTACACCTGAGAAGACAAAGGCCTGCATAATGAGCTGCATAATGAGCCTCTCAGTCAGCTGTGTCAATGAGAGGGAGGAGTTACAAGAAAGAATTTGAGGACAAAATAAATCTGTATAATTTTATGTTTGTAGTTTATTTAGAATATATTTATCCCACAACATAATTTAATATCCACTTGGGAGTGCATTTAAACAGTTTATTAGGAACAATCAAAGATGACTTTCAAACTTTCAATTTTTTGCATCATTACTCCAGTCACACAATCCTTCAGAAATCATTTTAACAATCTTATTTTCTACAAAAAAACATTTATTGTTGTTATTATCATTATTATTATTATTGTTATTATTAATGTTGAAAAGAGCTGGGAATATGTTTTCAGTTTTTTTGGCAGGGATAAATTGAAAGAACAGCATTGTGTTACAAGCTTTTGAGTTGTATAGTATTGTATATAGTTATTGAAACTTCATAATGTTTCACTTGATTATACATTTAGTCAGGAATTATAGTTTGGAAAAAGTCTTTGGAAAATATCTAACTATTAAAATGTTTACACGTTATGTGAAAACTAGTGCAAGTATATAAATAAGTAAAAAGAGACTTACTCATGTTTATGATCTGTGCTGAATAAAGTGCTTCATTCTTTTTTCTGAGGAAATCCAAATCTCAAATCCTCAACCACATCACATCTTTTTGGGGTGAATTATGTCTTATTCCTCTCATCGCGAAGCAAACAGTAAAATAAAAAAAACTTGAAGAACAGTCTGGTTCAGTGAAACATTAGAATCTGAATAGCACGTTCAGCGTGGGGACGTGGTCGCATTAGAAGATAATGAAGGGAGATGTGAAAAACGGAAATCACGTTGTGTTCATATGGATTGCTTTATCACGGAATATTTGTTTTCAGCAGCACTTGTTTAGTTTATAAGCAGACATTTCAGGCTTTCTATAGATATCTCTCTCATGTTTCTTCATTGCGTATTCACTGAGTTACACTTTGTTTTAATGACGCGTGTCTAAATGAAGATCAGCGCAGACAAAGGCTGCAGACAGCACACCTTGTTTGTTATATTTATTGTATAAGTGCACAAAGTTTTGTTGTTATTATGTCTGTATGCAAAAAAATAGACCCTTTACAGATTCGATTTATGTATTTCTCTTATCTGTTCGATCATAACTGAAAGTGTAATTTAAGTTCTTTTCAGGGTTATCAGGAGAAAATGCCTCATAACGCATATAAGCATTAATTGACTTCAGAGGGTTAACCACTGATTTCTAGTTGTGTTCTCTTTTGGAAGACCAAACAAAGTAGCTTCGCATTCACAACGAAACACACATTGTCTCCACAGCATAGTGGCGGCAGCAACAATACTACAGTGAAAATAAAAGTTACACCTTCTTTCTTTACATAAACATTTGGGCGGCGTTATGCAAATCTTCCCAAACAGTGATTTAGACATGTGGTGCATGTTTCTACGAGGCGTTTTAGAATGCTGATGACCAGTTGAGTGGTCAGATATCCACTTTGGAGGCTGAACAAATAAAGGCTTGACACTCACAGTCTTTACAAATCCATTGTCCACATAGTTGATTGGTCCAAACGTGAGGAAACATTTATCACAATTGAACAAAACCTTGATAGAGTAAAGGATTGCAAAGATATAAAGTAGATTGTCGCTTGAGTCAACACATGGATCAGACGAAAGGTCAAAGACTGTCACTTCCTGTATAGCCACACCCTCAGGTCTTTTATCTCAGAGGCCTTGCATCTCCACCTGAGCCATTAGATGGGGTCAGCTTAAATAACACATAGAAATACACAAAATTAAACCAATTATCTTTGCATAAAACATACAGTATTTTGGTTTCTACAACCAGTCTTTTAGAAAGAATATCTCTTTGGATTTGAGAATTTAGTCTTTGTAACATTAGGGATCTTGTCTATGCATGAACAGCTTGTAACACTCCAAAAGAGAAAGGAAAACTTGAAATTGCATCATATGACCCCTTTAATTAGAATGAGGCTTGTGTGCATAGCATATGTTTCTATGATTCTGCCTCCTCAGCACATTGCTCGGTCATCTTTAAAATGGAATATTCAGATTTTCAGTACCCAAACAAACTAACTGCACATATTAACAAAGTCTGTTCTGTCTCTGTGAATATTAAATATTTGACAAAAATGATGACATGGACTATTTCTGTATGTTTTTGTATTGCCAGATTGTCTGGCTGTATGGTGACAGGGGAGGGATGTTGTTATGTGTCCTCAGCTCTGACTTCAAACCCCATATGCTTGAGAGAGCTGGATCTAAGCTATAATCACCTGGGAGATTCAGGAGTCAAGCTGGAGGAAAAACTGGAGGACCCAAACTGCTCACTTTATAAATTCAAGTATGTCAAGTAGGAAGAGGTTTTCGGTTTTATTGTTTAAACTTTTCAGTGTCCCTGGTTATATCCATATGAGTCTACGAGTTTTAAGAGGATGCAACAATATTTAGAATTTAAAGAACTCTAGTCTATGGAGTTAAATCTTAACTAATCTGCTCAGAAAAAACAAATTGACAACCAAACAGTACTTTAACCCCTGGCCAAAATACAAGAGCAAACAATTAAAATTATAAAAATAGCAGCCTCCTCCCTACAGCTTCCATAAAAGGTAGAAACAAACATATTCAAAATGATAAATTATGTTACAAACATTAACAACTTGTAAATGAAGGAACAAAAAAGCACTAACTTTAAAGTGAATATCGTATGCCCATTTTCCACAAGTTAGTATGATTCTTTTGTACTACATACTACATACATGAAATCCTACTTTGGTTAAATTTTTTTAATGGTGGTGTAAAACAACATCCTTTTACCTTGTCAAAACATCTCTGTTCCCTGCTAGCCAAGTTTCTTTAAATGATAATGAGCTACTTCTCACCTCACTCTTTCGTTTTGGTGTGTGTCTGTGTGTGTGTGTGTGTGTGTATTCGGTGGTGTTACCATCAAAAATTAAACTAATCCACTGCCTCCTCAGTGGCTCTGATGTCAGAAGAAAATGAAGACTCATATGTTTTTTACATCCAATTACAAAACACCTGTATCGCTTCCGAAGTTTCTATGTTGCTCGATCTGTATGAGTGACTGAATATGTGCATGTGAGCTGGAGTGAAGACTGAGTATTAGTTTAGAACATTTGTGCAATAACCACTTATCAGCAATGTAAAGATGATTTTATCAATATAAAACAATGAAGACATTACAATATTAATATATTAGAATGAGAACATTATTATCCATGGGCTTGAAAACAAGATGCAAACAATTAGTATATTGTACTGGTCAAGAGTGCCCAATGTTAACGTGAAACCTACACCATTACTGATTCTATACAGTTCTGGAGGCGCTACATAATGCAGAGATCAACTGTTTTCTCCATCTACAGTCAAGAGTGGACGGGGTACATATCATATTGTGACTGGTGATACACAGCCATACTAGCAACCACCCCATGTACACAGCAACACCTTAGCAACCATGTTTTGTACCTTAGCAACCTTATAGCAAAACCCTAGAAACCACCCTGAACATGTTATCAACCGCAAAGCAACCAAAACACGTACTTCATCAGTTACCAACCACATAGCAACTCCCTAGAAACCACCTTGAATACCTTTTATAGTAACTGCATAGTAACATCAATTTGTTCACTTACTGAATGTGAATCTGTGTGTGTTTTCTAGTGTGGATCTTGGAGGAGAATCCAGGATTACACCTGGACTACAGAAATGTATGTCTAAACACACACACACACACTCACTCTCTCTCTCTCTCTCTCTCTCTCTTTCTCACTCACACACAAACACACAGACACATACACATGCGCACACACACTGCATCGTGGGGGTCACCTGTCAGAATAGATACATAATGGGGACCACCCTTTCCTATGACCTAAAAAAGAAATTATGTGGAAAAACTAAAAAGCCTGTTTGCCTCACTTAAGATTACAAATATTTCACTACAAAAGTTATACACCTGACATAGTGTTTACCTGTGGGAACCTTTCAGGTATGGCGTATATCTGGGTTCTGCCACAGACAACCAGTTTTTAGTCATTGTGGGGATCAAACTCGCGCCCATTTTAGCATTTTTAGCACATTTCAAAGTATTAAACTAACTTCAACACATTTTTAAAGCATTTTAAAGTTTGTAAAAAGACAATCTACATTGAAAAGAATAGGAGTTCCAAACAAAAAATGCTCCATTATTTCTATGTAATACAAAGTAACATTGCTACAAACTTCATTTTGAACTTCACATTAAACTGCTTCTGTTTCACACAAATCCCTGCACAGATGTGCATGTTTAGATCAAACTCATAGAAAATAACCAAAACAATCCAAGGTTTTTATTTAACACAGTGGCTAGATTAATGAATAACCAGACGCCACCTGATTTTAATATTCCATCAACATTTAATAGTAATGACTTTATGAAGATGAGTAAGTTTTTTAGTAAAGCTGAAAGATTTACAGACAGTTGAGGTCCTTCAGACATCGTACTACACCAGACAGGAAATTAAGGCCTTTAAAAGTCTGGAGGCATACAACTTTTTTGTCAATGGGTGGGTCCACAACCTCTGTGTCCAACGGCTCCACGATGATCATCGTTTGGTCTTCGCCAGAGTGAGTCTTTGTTTTTATATTGTTTTATGTGCTAAGATGCTAGCAGTAACGCAGCACATCTTAACGATGGCGTTAGTCTGACAGTCTTCTATGTTCCAAGGTAAACCACTCTCAGAGGTCAAGCGAAACACTTCTGAAGACCTGGATTATTGTGAAGGAGGATGGAGAAGTCATTGCAGCTCATTGCAATTGCATGGCAGTGTAAGTAATTTATGTTAGCTAGGATGCTTACACAATGAGACACACACACACATACTGTACTGCTAGCATACTGTGTACTTCAGAACTAGGGAAGAGCTTTAAGGAATAAACATATTGATTAATGTAAAGTGCTACTCCATCCATATTAGTACAAGTAGGCTATATGCACATCATCAAAATGTGCTTTATATGACACTTTGCCACTTGCCGATTGCATTTGATGTTTAAAAAATGTCATATTGTATTCTGTTCACAGACTATGAGAATCGTGTTCTCATGTAGAGGCAGTTCTTTTTTCCATTGAAGTTGGGGTAAAGATGCAAGATTCAGCTTCCTGCACAACAGAGAAGTGCAAGTGGCTGATGCCATCACATGTAAAAAAGGTAAGGTGACATGTTCACAGCAAACCAAATGTTGGACAGAGAATGTTATCTTGTGACACTTTTTGATAGTAGGCTAAATTATGATGTTAATAAATTAAAGGGATAGTTCACCCAAAAAACGAAACCATTTGTGGACCCCATTTACTTACAGAGTATTCCTTTATCCTGCTATGGAAGTAAATAGGGTCCACGAATGGTTTAATTACAAACATTTCTCTAAACTCTTTTCTTAGTGTTCATAAGAACAAAGAAATTTATGTGGGTTTGTAACTACATGAGAGTGAGTAAATGATGACAGAATTTTCCCCTCTATGAGGGGATTTTCATTATATTTCATCATACCTAATGTCAGGGATTATTAAAGTATTTCTATTCTATATTCTGCATAAATCTGTGTAGCTTGTGACATTGTGGTCAGTCACAATTTCCCTGTTGGGCAAAGAGGAGTTAAGACAACAAAGACCCACATAAATACTCAATCCTGTGATGATAGCCTCACCTGTTTTCCTCACAGCCATCGGATAAACGGCAGATTTAAACTGCATATAGATATGTTATGGACCACAGAAATGTGGAGTTAATGATCGTCTTTGTGTTAACTTATCACTTCCATGCCCAAGAGTGAAGAGAGGGTCAGAAACATATGCTAGTTTTTTGAGACATTGAGCAAAAACTGTCCAAGGAGTGCAGCACTGATGGCTAGGGAGCCTTACCACAAAGAATTCATCCCAAAATCTTGTGTGCTTCCTAAAACTGTTCTTGAATACAGAACACCAGAGACAGACCAGCCCTGAAAGATCAACATTAGTTATAGGGTTATACGACTAGGGTTATGCAGGATTAGAACTAAATATTGGGTTAGGTTAATAGCATTTAAATCACTGAACTTGCTCTACACGTGCAATACAAAGTAATAATTTATGTTTCATGTGTTGCATGTGTACAGTTATGGATGCAAACATGAAGCACAAGCCAGAGGAGCATATGAGAAGCTGATGGTTCAGGAGCATGCAGGCTTCTCCTATATGGGCAGTGGTCTCTGGCTGAACCCCAAGTGGCCATACATGGGGTCCTCCCCTGATGGGGTTGTCGCTTGTGACTGTCACGGAACTGGCATCTGCGAGATTAAGGTAACATTACAATCTCTGTTGTAGTAAATTCCCTATATCTCGAGTACGAGTTAAGTCTCAAGTGCGAAACTGAGCAAAAAGGCAGAAATTATCTTTGTTAAAGGAAAACAAATCTTAACTTAGACAAATTAAAACATTCCTGTCTTTCAATTTGTGTGCACTTCATCTTTACCCAGGGCGTTGTGAATGTGTTAGCATTAAGCCTAGCCCCATTCATTCTTTAGTAACCAAACAGTGAAGAATTTAGAAGCCACCAAACACGTCCTTGTTTTCCCTATTTAAAGACCGTTACATGAGTAGTTACACGCGTATGTATGGTGGCACAAAATAAAATGTGGCGATTTTCTAAGCGGATAAAAAATAACTGTCTATTTGAAATTCTAACCTTTCATGAAGTATGTCAATTACTTAATGCCAAACTCTAGAAGCAGTGGGCAGAGAGATCTTGAACTTAAAATCTAAATACTTCAGTGGGAGATTTAGTCTCAGCTTCATCAAAACTAAGATGAAACTCAAAATTACAATATTGTGCAAAAGTTAATTTATTTCAGCAATTCAACTTTTTTTACAATATTCAAATTTTGAATTTGGGGTTTCATAAGCCATAATCATCTCAATTATAACAGATATCAACATGAAAGATCTCACTTTGCATGAATCTATATATTAGTTTCACCTTTTAAGTTGAATTACTGAATTAAATGAACTTTTGCACAATATCCTAATCTCTCGAGTTTCACCTGAAATTCATGAATATGAATTATGTGCATTTATGTGAAGTTAACTTTTTGACAACCTTTTCACAAACAGTTACACAGGATGATTTTCTGACAATCACATCTATAACATTTAAATAATAATGCTTGTTACACATCTTAGAACAATAATTTACCTTGATCATTTAATGTTCCATTGCCACTGATGTCCTTTGACTGTGAGTTGTCAGCTGACTGCTACGGTTCGGAGATCTCAGCTGTCTGCATTAGATCCACACTCTTAGCTGCCTGTTGGAGATTCAACATAGCCTCTGCTCATTCCGACCTTCTTTGTTTGTCTGCCTTGAGCTTCATCCTCTGCTCTCGTTGCAGAGATGCCTATGATTTGGGCTTAGTTTTTTGGTAACCGAGGTTGACTCTCAGAGCCCAGTCTACCGACTCTACGTCAACCAAAGCGCTAGGGCAGCCTAAAAAGTCACGATGAAGTCCAAACTTAATAATCATTACTAAGTAAATTAGCATTTAACAACAACCTATAGATATATAAACACAGTCACAAAAAAAGTTAGTTAGCTAACATACCTCCCACAAAGTGGTCGCTTTAGACATGGGCATTTGCAGACTCTGCTCCTCCCGACCGCAGACGTACGTTTAAAAACAACTTTTTACGTCATTTTTCTGCGGGCTTTTTACATTTCTCACCTTTATGAACAACAATCTTTGAAACTCTGCAAAAAACCTTTCCTTTTTCACAGTTTAAATGATTGGAGCAGCCATAAACTGCACAAAACATGGGCATTTTTACAGACGGCAGATCCTTGCTAATTCACTAATGATGTCTCTGTTTGTTTCTCTGTTTTGCCACAGGATTTACACCCCATGCTAACTAGGATTTACACAAGCTCCAGTCTGGATCCAGAACACCTGAGAAGAGATAATGCCAACCCATCAGAGGACCCCAGATGATGCTAACCCCCGAAACAACATACAGAACTAACAAATATTGCTACTTAATATGCAATCACATTATAATTGCTGTTAATAGTGTTGACTGTCTTGTATACATTTTTCAGAAAATTCCTGTAATTTGCACATAAACTGATCACCACTTGATCACATACATAAGCTAAATATTGTAGAAACTAAATTTTCTGTAAAGTTGCTTTGCAATGATTTGTATCATAAAAAGCGCTATACAAATAAAAACATCCATGAATTACATACATAACTTAGACGTTCCCTTCACTTTACAACAAATCCTATACATTTAACAAATTTATCAGAACAGAACAAGAATTAATAATATATAATTCTAATAGATAAATATAATGGCAGTTTATAATCATATAGGCTTGGCTACAAACAAACAAAAACAAGTAAATAATAATTTAAAGCAAAACATAAGGTAAGATTGGGCTCTCATTCGGGACAAATCCAAACATATATATAGTCGTGATGTTGCCCATTTCAAGCTTAACTCTTATTCATTAGGTAAAATAGGCTTTGTAGTTTACGCGTTTCAGTATTGACGTGAAAAAAATCAAAATGAGCAAAAATATGCCAGTGGCCTGCTGCTCCCGCCGGATAGCACTGTGACCATCTGTGCTGTTTCCAATGGATATGTGCGCATAATGTACAAATGTGATCAAACAACTGAAACTGATAATTCTACATTTTTGGTCACACAATAAAGGCATAATTCGAAAATTCAAAGCCTTAGCATTTTCAAAATAGGTGAGTGCAAGCCAATGAGATTGTCTTTTGCGCATTAGCTCCACCCACTACCGGATACTACAGGAGAACACAGCAGTTCTTAAAAGAATCCAAAGGAACTCCATTATTTTTACAGGAAAATACAACAAAGAATATTGCTTACATATAATGCGTCAATTCACTCATCTCTCTCTCTCGCACTCTCTCTGTGTGTTAGAGACAAAGAGATGGTGAGTCCTGTGGCTTCACACTAGAGTTCACAGTACGTCAAATACAGGTGCGTTGCACATCATTGAAATAGAGGGTTGGATGTATTTACTATGTTTCTGTACCTTGACCGTAGTAGTTCCCTTGCTGACTGTGGAGGGTGAAGATGAACGAAGGTTTTACGAGATTGAAACCACATAAGTGTGAGTATTTAATGACAGCATTCTCATTTTTGATTTTTGGCTGGTCCCTTTAATAGCTCTGAAAATATTCAGTAGTCAGGTTGCAATTCAGAAATATACTGCGCTGTATATACTTTAAAATACAATTTAAAGTCGTAAAACTATGTGGTTGCAGATCCATAAGAACAACATTATCAGTGTTATATATTATAGAATTATATAATAGAGTATTGCAGGGATGACATATTTTTGTAGAAATACTGAAATATCTTGTCTTTATATTTGCTAATGAATCGCTTTTGAAGTCCTGGTTTATCAGTTTTACAAGCAATGCGATGCTCTGCACATCTTTATTTCTTTGGATTCCCAGCATTGTGACACAGGCCAGCTGTGCTGTTATGACTGTTACTCAGGAAAACACACGATTAACTTCAACTATAACTTAAACTAAATAGTATATTTAGCCACAGCAGTATTTTTACGCCACAGCGTCCCTAAATTAACACTATTGGTGATGACAAAAATCTTTTTTGATGTCTCTGTAATGATTAATCCAGCAGTATGTGTAGCTCTTTAGTCACAGTAATCAAATAAAAATATATATCAGAGCAGTTTATTTAGTTTTTAATGCAGATGCCCAATTTAGTTTTTTTCTCTTTATTATGACAGGAGATTGTCACGCTGCCTGGTCTCTGTTTCCCTGAGTTTCCACTAGTGGTCTCACTTCCCCATAGGCACCTCACCGTAGGCTTCTTACAAAGCCTTGTCCCTTCATCACAGTAATTGCACTCCTGTTAATTGCACTCAGGTGTCTTCACTTGTTAGTCATTATCCTCCCTATTTTAACCAGTCCTTTTCTGTTTGTCTGCATGGAGTCCTTACCTTTCCTGATTGTTTATTTGTTGGATGGATTTATGGTTTTGACCCCTGCTTGTTGATTTCTCTTTGGATTACCCATTAAACCCATACTGCGATTGGATTTCTCGTCTCCTGCGTTTCACTGGGTCTCCAATCGTAACAGAAGCACTCCATCCATCCATGTCAAGATCCAGTGGTGTGGGACTTCATTCCCGTTACCCAGGCAGTATGGTGGAGCGGAGGGCGAAATATTTAAAATTAACCACCCTCCGCCAAGAGGGCAATGAGGTGGGTGCCATGGCACAAATGTTCTGGTCCCTGGCTGAGGGGATGGGATATAAAGATGCAGCCCTAAAGGACACTTTCAATACCGGGCTGGATGACCCGGTTCCTCAAATTGAAATGGAGCAGTTGGACGCCTATAATTTCTGGGAGTTTGTATTTTATTTACAACATCGGTCTCCGTGGAATACCCCAGCCACACCTGTCTCTCCCGGTGGGATTGACGATTCTAGACCGGGGTCTACAGACAGGAGGACCGCCAGCCCAGCGCCACTGCACAAAATGGCCGCCAGCCCAGCGCCACAGCACAAGGTGGTCACCAGCCCAGCGCCACGATGCAAGGTTGCCACTAGCCCAGTGCCACAGCACAAGGTGGTCGCCAGTCCAGTGTAACGACGCAAGATGGCCGCCAGTCCAGGGCCACAGCACAAGATGGCCGCCGGCCCAGCGCCACTGCCCAAGATGGACGCCGGCCCAGCACCACTGCCCAAGAAGGACGCCGGCCCAGCGCCACTGCCCAAGATGGACGCCAGCCCAGCGCCACTGCCCAAGATGGACGCCAGCCCAGCGCCACTACCCAAGATGACTGCTGGCCCAGCGCCACAGCCCAAGATGGTTGAGTCAGGGCTAGTCCCCGTTGACCCTCCAGAGTTGAGTCAAGGCTAGTCCCCGTTGACCCTATAGAGTCGAGTCAGGGCTAGTCCCCGTTGACCCTCCAGAGTCAAGTCAGGGCTAGTCACCGTTGACCCTCCAGAGTCGAGTCAGGGCTAGTCACCGTTGACCCTCCAGAGTCGAGTCAGGTTCCCATTGACCCTCCAGAGTCGAGTCAGGGCTAGTCACCGTTCACCCTCCAGAGTCAAGTCAGGGCTAGTCACCGTTGACCCTCCAGAGTCGAGTCGGGGCTAGTCACCATTGACCCTCCAGACTCGAGTCAGGTTCCCATTGACACTCCAGAGTCGAGTCAGGGGTAGTCACCGTTGACCCTCCAGAGTCGAGTCAGGGCTAGTCACTGGAAATCTTCATGGGAAAAGTCAAGTCACCAGTGTTCTTCATGAGGAGAGTCAAGTCAGCATTGATCTTCATGAGCAGAGTCAAGTCAGCATTGATCTTCCTGAATCTAGTCTAAACACCACGGAATTACCAGAGTCTCTCCACGTCTCTGCTGAACTACCAGAGCCTCCCCACGCCTCTGCGGAACTTAAAGAGCCTCATCATGTCCCAGCCGAACTCTCTAAACGCTCGACTGATCCTGTCGTGGCCAAAGAGGCCACCCTTAACTTGTTCATGTTCTCTGTTTCAGACTTGCCTATCCAGACTTGCTCTCCTGTGTCATGGATCCCACTATGGTGGTCTTCTGCGCTGCCCTGGTGGGCTTCTGTTCCGACTGCACGGAGGTGAGAGTTTTCTGGGCCGCCCAGGTGGGATTCTGTCCCGACCGCATGGAGGTGGTGGTCTTCTGCGCCACCCTGGTGGGCTTCTGTCTCGACCGCATGGAGGTGGTGGTCTTCTGCGCCGCCCGGGTGGGCTTCTGTCCCAACCGCACAGATGTGGTGGTCTTCTGCGCTGCAATGGTGGGCTTCTGTCTCGACCGCACGGAGTTGGTGGTCTTCTGCACCGCCCGGGTTAGCTTCTGTCCCGACCGCACAGATGTGGTGTCTTCTGCGCTGCCCTGGTGGGCTTCTGTCTCGACCGCACGGAGGTGGTGGTCTTCTGCGCCGCCCGGGTTGGCTTCTGTCCCGACCGCACAGATGTGGTGGTCTTCTGCTCCGCCTGGGTGGGCTGCTGTCTCGACCACACGGATGCGGTGGTCTTTTGCGCCGCCCTGGTGGGCTTCTGTCTCGACCGCACGGATGCGGTGGTCTTCTGCGCCACCCTGGTGGGCTTCTGTCTTGACCGCATGGCTCCAATTCCACCTTGCTCCTCTCTGGATTCCTGCCCTGTCGGTTTGGCCCTGGAGACTGAATGTTATGTCCTTCCTGGACTTGTGTTTTGTTGTTGTTTTGCTCTTCTCTCTGTCTCCATCTATGGACCTGGCCATCTGTCCCTCCCCCTGATCCTCCGCCGGTCCACCTACCTCCTGGGCTCCTTGGTTTCTGTTTTTCTCTATGTTTCCCTCTATGGACCTGGCCCTCCGTCCCTCCCCCTGATCCTCCTCCGGTCCACCTTCCTCCTGGGTTCCTTGTTTTTGCTTTTCTCTCTGTTTCCCTCTATGGACCTGGCCCTCCGTCCCTCCCCCTGATCCTCCGCCAGTCCACCTCCCTCCTGGGCTCTGTGTTCCTTGGTCTCTTCTTGGTTTCGGGTGGAGGAGGGGGTAATGTCACGCTGTCTGGTCTCCGTTTCCCTGAGTTTCCACTAGTGGTCTCACTTCCCTGTAGGCACCTCACCATAGGCACTACAATTCCCACAAAGCCTTGTCCCTTCATCACAGTATTTGCACTCCTGTTAATTGCACTCAGGTCTCCACTTGTTAGTCATTATCCTCCCTATATTAACCAGTCCTTTTCTGTTTGTCTGCATGGAGTCCTTTCTTTCCGTTACTCAGTTTCCTCGTCTTCCGAGTTCCTGTTCCTTTCCTGTTTGTTTATTTGTTGGATGGATTTATGGTTTTGATCCCTGCTTGTTGATTTCTCTTTGGATTACTCATTAAACCCATACTGCGATTGGATCTCTCGTCTCCTGCGTTTCACTGGGTCTCTGATCGTAACAGAGATCTAATACATGTAAAGCACATACAGTGCTTAAGATATTTATTAGACTGTATTTATTGATTAATTGGGCATCTGAATAAACAAAAATTTAATTAAGTGCTTTACTATTTTTTCTGTCCTTTTTATAAAACAGCAAATTAAAAACAATTATGAATAATTTATGGAAATTTATGGATAACAACAACATTAATATTTTACTGGGATTCAAGAGCTAACAACCATTACAGAAACATTAAAAGATATTTTGTTAATCACAACACTGTTAGTTTAGGATTTCATGGTTTCTGAGCTACAGCATATTGGACATTTTAAGTCAATAATTAAATTTTTCTGTCCATAAAATAGAACTATTGTAGAATTAAAATATAGAACTAGACTCACATTGACTCTTTTCATGACACTTTTTTTCATCTTTGGAACTTAACATACTTTAAAAATATTAAATCTAGTACAGTTCATATAGTTCCACCTCTAACTTGGTTATTTTTATTAAATTGTAGATTCAAAATTTTCACTATACAGTAAACTGTTTTTTTTGTTCAGAAAACTGAATAAAACCCTCAAAGGAATACAATAGTCACTAAATATATGTCTTACTAACTTAAATAGTTATTACAGGTACCGTATTTTTCAGACTATAAGTCGCATCTTAAGTATAAGTGGCATTTATTAATAACCAAGAACCAAGAGAAAACATTACCATCTACACCCGCGAGGGGGCGCTCTATGCTTTCTTTGGTAGACTACAGGAGCACTGAGCAGCATAGAGCACCCTCTCACGGCTGTAGACGGTAATGTTTTCTCTTGGTTCATGTCAAATCAATTTTGATAAATAAGTCGCACCTGACTATAAGTCGAAGGACCAGCCAAACTATGAAAAAAAGTGTGACTTAGTTATTATGCAGTTTCAGAAGAAGACTTGATCTTATCTTTACTTTGTTAATTTGCATGGAAGAGTGGAGGATGGGTCTGTCTCATGGGAAATGTGTCCTCAATCGAGCAGAAATCATTGCTTGTGAAAATTACGTATTTGGATTTCACATTGAGTGCCTCCATTTATTTATTAATTATAATAAATATTTTGACAAAGACATAGAAGATTCTCTGATTACAAGGACCTTATTTTGATCCCAGTACTTGTTCAGCAAACTTAACAAAAGAAAAACAACTCAATCAATCAATCAATCAATCACCTTTATTTATATAGTGCTTTAAACAAAATACATTGCGCCAAAGCACTGAACAACATTGATTTGGAAAACAGTGTCTCAATAATGCAAAATTATAGTTAAAGGCAGTTCATCATTGAATTCAGTTATGTCATCTCTGTTCAGTTGAAATAGTGTCTGTTTTAATTTGCAATCAAGTCAATGATATCGCTGTAGATGAAGTGACCCCAACTAAGCAAGCCAGAGGCGACAGCGGCAAGGAACCGAAACTCCATCAGTGACAGAATGGAGAAAAAAACCTTGGGAGAAACCAGGCTCAGTTGGGGGGCCAGTTCTCCTCTGACCAGACGAAACCAGTAGTTCAATTCCAGGCTGCAGCAAAGTCAGATTGTGCAGAAGAATCATCTGTTTCCTGTGGTCTTGTCCTGGTGGTCCTCTGAGACAAGGTCTTTACAGGGCATCTGTATCTGGGGCTCTAGTTGTCCTGGTCTCCGCTGTCTTTCAGGGCAGTAGAGGTCCTTTCTAGGTGCTGATCCACCATCTGGTCTGGATACGTACTGGATCCGGGCGACTGCAGTGACCATCTGATCTGGATACAGACTGGATCTGGTGGCCACGGTGACCTCGGAACGAGAGAGAAACAGACAAATATTAGCGTAGATGCCATTCTTCTAATGATGTAGAAAGTACGGTGTTATGTGAAGTGTTCCGGTTCCAGTTTACCTAATTAATGCAGCCTAAAAATCCTTTAACGGATTTGGATATTAAAAGCATATTAGTATGTTATGTGTAAGCCAGGTTAAAGAGATGGGTCTTTAATCTAGATTTAAACTGCAAGAGTGTGTCTGCCTCCCGAACAATGTTAGGTAGGTTATTCCAGAGTTTAGGCGCCAAATAGGAAAAGGATCTGCCGCCCGCAGTTGATTTTGATATTCTAGGTATTATCAAATTGCCTGAGTTTTGAGAACGTAGCGGACGTAGAGGAGTATATTGTAAAAGGAGCTCATTCAAATACTGAGGTGCTAAACCATTCAGGGCTTTATAAGTAATAAGCAATATTTTAAAATCTATACGATGTTTGATAGGGAGCCAGTGCAGTGTGGACAGGACCAGGCTAATATGGTCATACTTCCTGGTTCTAGTAAGAACTCTTGCTGCTGCATTTTGGACTAGCTGTAGTTTGTTTACCAAGCGTGCAGAACAACCACCCACAACTGTATATTTTATACACACACACACACACACACACACATATATATACAGTGGGGCTTGAAAGTTTGGGCACCCCTTGCAGAATCTGTGAAAATATGAGTAATTTTCCAAAAATAAGAGAGATCATACTAAATGCATGTTATTTTTTATTAAGAACTGTCCTGAATAAGATATAGTACATAAAAGATATTAAAATTTTTTGAAATTATTAAAATAACCCCCACAAAGGTTTGGAAACCCTTGGTTCTTAGTACTGTGTTCTTTTACCTGATGATCCTCGACTGTCTTTCTGTTTTGTGATGGTTGTGCATGAGTCCCTTGTGTGTTCTGAACAGTTAAACTGAGCACAGTTCTTCAGAAAAATCTTTAACGTCCTGCAGATTCTTCAGTTTTCCAGCATCTTTGAATATTTGAACCCTTTCCAGCAGTGACTTTTGAGATGCATTTTTTTCAGACTGAGGACATTTGAGGGAATAAACGCAACTATTTAAAAAGATTCAAACATTCACTGATGCTCCAGAAGGAAACAAGATGCATTAAGAGCTGGGAGGGTGAAAACTTTTGGAATTTGAAGATCAAGGTAAATTGTACTTATTTGTGTACCGGGAAACATACAAGTGTCTTCTAAATGGAAAAAAATATATATTTCAACAAAATAAGACAAATTTGGCCATCTTCATCATGTTCAAAAGTTTTCACCCCCCCGCTCTTAATGCATCTTGTTTCCTTCTGGAACATCAGTGAACGTTTGAACCTTTTTTAGTAATTGTGTTTGAGTCCCTCATATATCCTCAGTGTGATAAGATGTATCTCAAAATCATAAAGTCACTACTTGAAAGCGTTCAAATATGCAATGATGCTGGAAAACTGAAGAATCTGCAGGACGTTAAAGATTTTTCCGAAGAACAGTTCTCAGTTTAACTGGTCAGAACAAACAAGGGACTCATGCACAACCATCACAAAACAGAAAGACAGTCGAGGATCATCAGGTAACAGAACACCGTATTAAGAACCAAGGGTTCCCAAACTTGAGTGGGGTTATTTTAATAATTTCAGGCATTGTCTTGTGGACTAAATCTTAATATCTTTTATGTACAATATCTTACTCAGGACAGTACTAAATAAAATATAACATGCATTTAGTATGATCTCTCTCAATTTTTTTTTAATTACTCATTACGCATTTTCACAGATTCTGCAAAGGGTGCCCAAACTTTCGAGCCCCACTATATATATATATATATATATATATTGGTTTGAGCTGGACTGACACCTGCACTGCATCCCAAACTCCGCAGTGATGCCTACTGAGGGCACCCCGATGGGAAAAAAAGTGTGACAATCACGATGATACAAACTGATGTTGCCTTCAAAGGTGTGTCCCTAATGACAATGACTTCTGAGCCATACACTTTCCAAGGCTGCTGTTGTGGAGAATTGTAACAAACAGACTCAGGAACAGAAGATTAGTGATTTTTATTGGAGTTTTATTGAAACGGGTAATGAGCTTGGCAGATGGAGAGATGCAGATAAGTGAATCCTTAGATGGGTTAGATATGGGTATTTGAGAGATAGACTGACAATAGTAATCTTCTTAAAGAGAATGGGGTGAGCAGGGCGGCTGAATGGATGCACACACCTCAGTGAAGATGTAGGAGAGGAAGGTTTGGATGATGAGCTCACTGGAGACAAGCTGTAGTCATACGGAGAAGAGAAGAATCTCACTGGAGAAGTGGTAACTACGAGTGTAGCCACGAGATCGGACAATGTGCAGACTGAGGTGTGTGCTTAAATGTGGTGGTTGATGGGCGAATGAATTGTGAAAAGGTGCCGGTGATCAATACTCAGGTGAGGGGGTGTGCTGTGATTGGCTGGGTGAAGAGCCTGACCGATTTGTGACAGTACCCCCTTCTCGAGGGCCCGCTCCTGAGGGCCTAACACCCTGACGTGGTGTTCTGTATAGAATTCTTCTAGGAGTGTGGGATCAAGGATGTCGTCTTTAGGGACCCAGGAGCGTTCTTCAGGGCCATATCCTTCCCAGTCTACTAGGTATTCCAGTCTGCCACCACGCTGCTGGGATTCCAGAATCTCTTTGACCTTGTAGATGGAACCTTCTTCTAGAAGGGAGGGGAGAGGGGGTTCCTCTGTCCAGTCAAGTTCTGTGGAGACAGGAGGATGAAAAGGTTTCAACAAAGAGACATGGAATCTGGGGTGTATTCTGTATTGTGGGAGTTGGAGCTTGTATGTGACAGGATCGATCTTTTCCTGGATGGTAAAGGGGCCAATGAATCTTGGACTAAGTTTCCTACAAGGCAGCCACAGCCTGATGTCTCAGTTGGACAGCCAGACCTTTTGCACGGGTTGGTAGTTGGGAGTAGGTGCTCAGTGAAGGTCGGCTGTCATCTTCTGCCTGCGCACTGCCCGTTGGAGGTGATGATGAGCCTCGTCCCAGACTCTCTCACTCTGCCGGAACCACTAATCGACTGCAGGAATGTCGGAAGGGTCTCCTGACCGGGGAAAGAAATGGGGCTGGTAACCGAGTGTGCACTGGAACTGGGTCCAAAATTGTCCTCAGGGAGGCAAAATTGACAAAAGACTTAATTGAATAGCAGCTCTGCTGTTTACAGGGCAGTGGGTAGTCCCTTGAGGGGAATGAGGCAGCAGAATTGAGAGAATGTATCGACTATTACCAGGATACAGGTGTTACCATCAGAGCGAGGTAGGTCCGTTGTAAAGTCCACTCCTAGGTGTTACCAGGGACGGTTGGGAATGGGTAATGGATGTACCTTGCCAGGTGGAAGATGACGGGGACTCTTCGAAATGGAACATTCAGGGCGACCTTAAATGAGCCTCCTCATGTCTCTTGCCATGTTGGGCCACCAGAAGTGATCTTTGAGCAGTGAGAGAGTTGCGTCAGCCCCGGTATGGCCAGTGCCTAATGATCTATGCGTTGTGTGAATAAGAGGAGTGCGTTGCATCCATGGGACATACCGGCGTCCCAGGGGGCAGCCCAGTGGAGTGGCAGGAGGGGCTTCAGTGGCGACTGGCGGGGATGTCCACTGGATAGGACTGGAAATAAGGTGAGTGGGTATGATAGTTTCTGGCTCATCCATATTTTCTTCTTAAGCAAAGATATGGGACAGGGCGTCAGCTTTGATGTTTTGGGGACCGGTCTAAAGGAGATGGTGAAGTGAAACCTAGTAAAGAATAACGGTCATCTAGCTTGGCGGGGATTTAGGTGCTTTGCTTCTCTGAGGTACTGAGAGTTCCTGTGATCGGTTAGTACAGTGAATGGATGAGCCGCTCCCTCAAAGCCATTCCTCTAAGGCCAGTTTGATCAACAGCAGCTCTCTGTTTCCAATGTCCTAATTCTTCTCCGCCAGGCTAAGCTTCCAAGAGACTAAGGCACATGGATGGAGTCAAGGTGGGAACCCCTGCCGCTGTGAAAGAACTGCTCCCACATTAATACGAGGCATCCACTTCGACCATGATAAGGAGCTCTAAGTCCAGATGAACTAAGGGTGGAGCACTTGCTTTCTTGAGGCTGGCGAAGGCTTCAGTGGCAGCCGGGGTCCAGGAGAGAGACTTGGGTTTGCTCCTTAGAAGGTTGGTGATGGGACTGGTTATGGTACTGTAGTTTCTGAAGCCCAGGAAGCTCTGCAGTTCCGAAGGTAATGGCCAGGAGGTGATAGCCTCAATCTTCCCCTCGTCTATGTGGTATGTTCAAAGTGTAGTGTATTTTTGTCTGCCATGGATCTGAGGAATCACACAGTCTCTGGGTTTTGTTTCCAGAAGATAGAATTTATTTCAGAGAGAAACAAAGCCGAGATGTTCTCTGCGAGATGATTTCCTGAATGCCAGGTAGCATCTCATTATATACCCTATACAGGGCATTTCCAAATAGTCAAACTTTTCTTTGTTTACAATTTTAATATCTCCCTAGAGAGAAGGGGCCCCCTGCTTTGTTATAGACAACGGCCCTGTCTGTATGTCTGTATGTCTGACCACATGTTTCTCAGCTGGTCTGACCACATGTTTCTGGTCTGTAAAATTTGGCCCCCTAGGCATATTTCTTTCTATACTTAACCTATAGGATTATAATGGAATAATAACTAGCAACAAAAAATGGCTAGATTCACATTGATTATTCTTGATTGATTAAAATCGTATTAATAAAAATCTTCCAGAAAAGATATCCCCAAGGAAGTGCAATGAAGACTGGTGGAAGGTAAATTTTTTGGCATTGAAAAAGAGTTGGAATTGTCTCAATCTTGCTTGGACTGCTCGGACATGCTGGCGATGACATGCTGGTAGATGACAATGTCGTCGATGTACCCAATGACAAAGTGGTGGAGGTACTCCCAGAGCACCCGTACATTGGACAGTAGGGGTCATGAATGCCGTCTTCCACTCATCTCCTTTTCGGATACAGATGAAGTTATACGTACTATGAAGATCCAGTAAGGAGAATATGGTAGCTCCCTGAAGTTGTTCCAGGGCAGCTGGGACGAGGGGAAGAGGGTAACGGAATTTAACAGTGATTTGGTATAGTGCTCAATAGTGCAATCGATACAGGGCCGCAAGCCTCCGTCCTTCTTTGCCAGAAATAAAAAGCTTAAAGCAGCAGGGTATGCAGATGGGATGATGTATCCCTGTTTAAGGGCTTCCTTCACATACTTCTCCATGGCCTTCTGTTCCGGTAATGAGAGGGGATATATCTTACCACAAGGCACTGACTCGCCCAGAATCAGATCAATCACACAATCTCAGGGACGGTGAGGAGGTAGTTGTGAGGCTTTGTGAGGGCCGAAGACATCATGAAACTCCTTGTAGCTGGAGGGTATGTCCACCAAGCGTCTCTCAAGGGGACTTTCAATGGAGGTTGTATTGAGGGATAGGACCTCCGGGGCTCGTTCCGGCGGAGATGGGCGATTGGGGAAGCATGGTGGAAAACACTGTTCACCCCACTGGAGGATTTCACCCGTCGACCAGGAGGTGATTGGATTATGCTGTACCAGCCAGGGATGGCCCAAAATGATATCAGCCGTAGAGCCCTCCAGGACTAAGAAGTTAGTGTATTAAAGGGGGGGTGAAATGCTATTTCATGCATACTGAGTTTTTTACACTGTTAAAGAGTTGGATTCCCATGCTAAACATGGACAAAGTTTCAAAAATTAAGTTGTACATTTGAAGGAGTATTTTTTGTTACAAAAAAACCTCTTCGGTTTGTCACAAGTTTCGGAAAGTTTTTTTCGAGTATGGCTCTGTGTGACGTTGGAGCGGAATTTCCTTATATGGGTCCTGAGGCACTTCTGCCGGAAGAGCGCGCGCTCCTGTATAGCAGAGCACTGAGAGCACAACAGACTTCACTGATCAGAGCGAGAGCGTCGCGAAATGTCACAAAAGAAGTGTGTTTTTGGTTGCCAGGGCAAGACAACCCTGCACAGATTACCAAAAGAAAAAACAGCATTAAGGGACCAGTGGATGGAGTTTATTTTTACAGAGCATCAACGGAGTTGTGCAAGTGTTTTTGTTTGTTCCCTGCATTTCGGATTTGCACATCGTTTATTTCTTAAGGATAATGCAGTCCCAACTAAAAAGGGTCACGATCGTGTGTTGGAACCACATGCGGTGAGTAAAACTGCTTCAAATATCTCTGTGTTGTTAACTTAGCTATCGGCGTGTAAGCACATCAAGTAAACAACATGCGATGTTGTCATCAAACTGCACTCTCCACATGTACAACTTAAAAAAAAACAAAAAAAAAATGTAATTATCTATGAAGATTCGGGAGGAGCGCGTCAGATACTTAGCCTAATCATCACAGGTGGACCACAATCAAGTAATCAATCCCACAGTATAAATATCGCTGACTTACCTCTATCCATTGACGGTTTATCAGCATTTTGGTCCGCATGCACCATGTCCCAAAACCGAGATTCCTCGTCAGAAGACTCATCCAGCTCTTCCCCAGCCCCATCACTGCAGCCAGCCGGCTCCAAAGCCACCCCTTCCCGGCGTGGCAACCAAATCGAGCCCCAGGCTCCAACCCGCGGGCGCGGTACGGCGCGAGCAGCTACTCGCCTCCCAAGACGCCTAGGCCTACCTTCGCCGCCTCCGGCGAGAACCGCGGCCGACTCCCCTGCGTCCTCCTACCGCTCGGCCAGGCATACGATTCCGCCAATCGACAAATGGACGGTGTCGAGTCTGAGGCAGGCCCTGTCCAAAAACGACATCACACCATCAAGCAAGTTAAACAAATCCGAACTGTATGACTTGTATACAAAAAATCTAAATAATAACATTTCTCCCCAGTCTACCCCCGTACCAAAGAAACGGCAAAAGAAAGGAGTACCTCAGAATTCGCCTCAAAGCACTCCACCATCCTCCGCCGCTAGGCCTAGCTCGCAGCGGCTATCAAGCCGTAGCAAGAGGCCTTCAGCAAGCCTAGGCCGCGCCCCGGTTCCAACCGCAAGGGCGCTCGCTACGTCGCCCGGAGCTCAGCCTCCTTCCGCGGCTCCAATTCCAACAGCTCAGGGCGCCGAAGCCCAAGGAGGCTCCTGGCCGCCTCCTCCACCCATCGCAGCCCCTCCATACGGAACTTTCTACACCAACACCGCAGCCCAGGCAAGCGCTTGGCCGAACAGTTCGCCACATACAGCGCCGCCTACCGCTTCCTCCAGCTTCGCGCCCGCGGTCCAAGCTAGCGCCTGGTCGAACTGGCTGTCACACAATGCCCCGCCTCCCGCTCTGCCGAGCTCCGAGCCCGCCGCTCATGCTAACGCTTGGCCGAACTGGCCGCCTTACACAGCCTCGACTTTAGCCCATCCCAGCTTCGGGCCCGCGGCCCAAGCAACTGCCTGGCCATACTGGCCGCCCAACCCAGCCCCGCAACCCGCGGCCTCAAACTCCGGGCCCGCGGCTCAAGCAAGCGCTTGGCCGCAATCGCTGCCAAACACAGCTCCGCCCCCAGTTGTCGCCACCACCCTCCTCCAAGCGAAATCCCCCCATTCACTCTTCACTGCTACACCAATGCCCATCCCATCAAACGCTGTCGCCCTCGAACCTCCCCAAGTGACCCACAGCATTCGGGCACAGATATTAGCAGGTGCGGATGTAGATCTCTCGTCTCTCCTTTCTCTCCTGCCCACATCCGATTCAAACCGCCAAATAGACTGCGGGGACTTCTCAGTCACGCTAAGAAATCCAAATCCCCTTTCATCTCGACTTCTCTCCTTCTCCGAATTCACCATCGCATTCAACCGCTACACCGAGATTATCTGCTCAGCCTTCCCCCACAGGCGACGCGAACTAAACGATTATTTGTCTATAATAGCCGAACTCGCGCTGTCCTACGGAGGGGGGCACTTCTACACCTACCACAAGCTTTTTTCCGCTAAATGTGCCATCCGAATAGCTCAGTGGAACCAGTGCCCTTACTGGGGAGCGATCGACTCCGACTTGCACAGTCGCGTATTCCTAGGCTGTAGGAGCATTTCATGCGCAATCTGCAGGTCCGTGGCTCACTCCACCACAACCTGCCCACAAATAAACCCGGACGCAACCCAACACTCTCTTACTCCCCCGGCAAAATCCACCAGCTATGTCCCAAAATCAGTTACCGCAGCAAACTCACGCCTAGCCCAACCAGGAGAAGAAAGCACCCAGCAATGTATCGCCTTCAACAACGGGAAATGCATCAGACAGCATTGCCGCTATCTACACTCCTGCAAGTTCTGTGGCGGTGCTCATGCACGCATAGTTTGCCCCGTGCATAAAGCCGTAAATAAAAAATCTAAAAATTACCTATCGACTCCTGTGAATATTTTTCGCATGACCATCGAACTAGCACACCATCCCGACAAAGAATTTACTAATTATCTCCTGTCTGGTCTCAAACACGGTTTTAACCCGGGCGTCGTTTGCGAGCTTACCCAAAACACCGTCTGCCGTAATCTCCAATCCGCCCTCGCAGAGCCCGATATAGTAGCTAACCTCATCAAAAAAGAAGTCGAGTCAGGCTTCATGATCGGGCCCTTCAATACCCCCCCCTTCAAAACGTTCAGAGTCAGCCCAATCGGAGTGGCTACGAGAAAATTTTCTGGTAAGAAACGCCTAATAGTAGACCTGTCATCTCCGCATAATTCTACAGTCCCGAGCATCAATAGCTTGATACCCCTCGACGAATTTTCACTCAAATACCAAGACATAGATCAGGCAGTCGAACTGATTAAAATCGCGGGCCGAGGAGCCTGGTTAGCAAAAATAGACATCACTTCTGCTTTCAAAGTGATGCCCATCCATCCGGATTTTTGGCACCTGTTCGGGATACGATGGCTCGAGAAATACTATTTCGCCGTCCGGTTAACCTTCGGATGCAAAAGCAGCCCCAAAATTTTTGATATGCTATCAGAAGCCGTTTGCTGGATCCTTTCCAACAATTACGCAATCCCACATATTATCCATCTCTTAGATGACTTCCTGGTCATTTCATCGCCCAAGGCTATCCCAGCCGCCCATATCCTCACCGTCCAAAAAGTCTTTTCCGAGCTCGGGATTCCCATCGCTCAGGAAAAAACCATGGGTCCTGCCACAACCATAGAGTTCCTCGGCATCTACCTCGACTCAGCTAAATTTCAGCTCTCCCTGCCAAAGGAAAAGATTGATAGAATAATTCTCGTCTCATCCACCCTCCTCGACAGCCCTTGTTGTTCTAAACGCGAACTTCTTTCCCTGCTCGGGCATTTAAATTTCGCCATGCGCATAATTCCACAAGGACGCCCATTCATCGCGCACCTTCTAACACTCGCATCATCAGTTCACGCGCTCGAGGACCTCATCCCCCTAACCCATGCATGCCGCGACGAACTTAAATTATGGATCCTGTTCCTTAGACAATGGAACGGGCTTTCTTTTTTTTACAACAATTTAATCTCGTCTCCCATCGACTTGCAGCTGTTTACAGACGCGGCTCCCTCAATTGGTTTCGGAGGTTTCTACCAAGGCCGTTGGTTCGCGTCCACATGGCCCCCCCAGATGCAGGACTCGACCCAGTCCTCAGCTCTTTTCGAGCTCTATCCCCTCGTAGTAGCAGCCTTCCTGTGGGGCAATGAATGGACAACTAAAAGCATTTTAGTGCACTGCGACAACGAAGCCGTAGTTCAGTGCATAAACAAAGGCCGTTCTCACTCCCCCGCCCTCATGCCTCTCCTTAGACGCCTTATATGGATCGCAGCATGCGACCAATTCATAATTAGCGCAAAGCACGTCCCAGGTACAGAAAACCAAATCGCTGACTCCCTGTCTCGTTTTCTGTTTCAGAAATTCAGGACGCTGGCTCCAGAGGCGGACCAATTCCCCACTCCGGTTCCTCACTATTCAGAATTAATATTTCCGTAACTCACCCTCTAAAACCACTCCTCGAAGCATCACTGGACTATATTCTCCAAGCAGTCTCTCCCAGAACCCTCCAGTCATACGCGACTGCATGGAGGTGCTTTAAGTCATTTCACCTCACCTATAACATCCCTTTCCCAGATTTTTCTCTACTCTCCATCACCTCTTTCATTTCGTTCCTCAACGGCACCAAGGGTCTCCAAGTCGGATCTATTAAAAGCTACCTGAGCGGAGTCCAGTTTTTTCACAAACTAATGACCGGCGCTCCTTCACCCGAAATAAATAATTCACAAACTTCCCTCCTAATCAAAGGGATCCAGCGATCCCAGCCCACCCATCCAGACACCAGAAAACCCATAACGCTAGATATCCTCACAAAATGTATCCACACCCTCCGCACAAATTACCAACCCCTCAGCATTGCCCGCACGCTCGACGCCATGTTCATCCTTGCCTTTTTCGGTTTTCTCAGGTGCTCGGAGCTTACGATCTCTTCCAAATTTAATCCTAAAATCAACCCCACCGTGTCAGACCTAACCATACTAGATGACGAAACAATCGCTTATTTAATCAAACAAAGCAAAACAGACCAAACCAACAAAGGCCATTTCATATACATCTTCAATCTCCCCTCCCCAATCCAGCCTTACCAATCTGTCCTCGCTTTTTTACACCTTAGAAATTCCCAGGCAAAATCCCCACACGAACCCCTATTCACCGACGAGTCCAAAAAACCAGTCACTCGTTTCTGGTTCCAAAAACACCTCAAATGCGTCCTGCAATTATCAGGCATCCCAGCGAACAATTTCTCCACCCATTCATTCCGCATCGGGGCAGCAACTTCAGCTGCACAAAAAGGCCTCTCCAACCAACAAATCCAAACTCTAGGAAGATGGTCCTCAGAAGCATACCAAAGCTACATCAGAATAAATCAGTTTCACATTAAGAAAGCCCACCAAACCCTCATCGGCCATAAAAAAAAAAAAAAAAAAAAAAAAAAAAAAAAAAAAAAAAAATCCTATTATACCGCCGACTCCAGCCGCACACTCCCGGCCAAATAACCTAAACCTTTTCTATCCTATGACCAGCGAGGCTTCTCTCTTCGATGACAGGAGCACAAGCTCCCTTCGGATGCCGACGAGAGCCTCCCGGCCAGACAACCTCACCTTTTCCATTCTGCGGCCAACAAGGCTTACCCGTTCGTTGCCAGGAGCTCACACTCCCTTCGGACGTAGGTGAAAGCCCCCGGCTACCTGCTTTTCCATTTCTGTCTTTCGTACGGAGAAGTTTACCCGCCCAAGTCAAGGCTCCCATTGAACGTAGGCGAGAGCTTCCCGGCTAGACAACCTTACCTTTTCCGTCCTTTGGCCAGCGAGGCTTAACCGTTCTATCCGGGAGCTAAGCTCCTGTCGGACGAAGGTAAGAGCCTCCCGGCCGGACAACCTTTTCCGTCCTTCAGCCAGAGAGGTTTACCCGTTCGATTCCTGGAGCTAAGCTCCTATCGGACGTCGGTCCGAGCCTCCTGGCTAGACAACCTGACCTTTTCCACCCTTGGCCAGCGAGGCTTACCCGTCCGATGTGAGTGCTCCCATCGGACGCCGGCGACAGCCTCCTGGCCAGCCAACCACGACCCTACTGTGTGTTTCAGGTTACTAACCTACAAGCAAGCTGCTTAAATGCTGCAAGTACCTAACACACAATAACTCTCTTTCCTCCCTACGGTCACCAAGGCTAAACCGTCTCTTGCCAGGAGTAGCAAACTCCCTTAAACGCCGACGACAGCCTAACGACCACGCAAACTTACCTTTTCTAAACCTACGGCCTGCGAGGCTCACCCAGTTTGTCCCCGCCGGACGCTGGCAAGAGCCTCCTGGCCACCTATCGTTACCTTTTCTGTCCGCCATCCGGAGAGGCTTACCCGTTCGATGCGTGTGCTCCCTTCGGACGCCGGCGAGAGCCTCCCGGTTAGACAACCTTACCTTTTCCTTTTCTATGGTCAGCGAGGCTTACCCGTTCGATGTGTGTGCTCCCTTCGGACGCTGGCGAGAGCCTCCTGGTCAGACTTGCTTTACGTTTCCACCCTACGGTCGGCGAGGCTTACCCGTTCGATGTGTGTGCTCCCTTCGAACGTCGGCAACAGTCTCTCGGCCACACAACTTACCTTTCCATTTGACGGTAGGCGAGGCTTAACCATCCGACGCCACGAGTCTCGTCCTCTCGCCAAATCCTGCAAAAAAAAAAAAAAAAAAAAAAAAAAAGCTACCCTCAGCTACTCTCACATCTTTTAACCCCGTCTGGCGAGGCTTACCCGTTCGATGTTCTGAGTTTGAGGCCCCATCGGATGCTGCGAGAGTCCTCCCAGTCGGGTTTTCCTTTCCAACCCTCCCCGTCCGCCGAGGCTTACCCGTCTGTCGCGTGCGCTCCCTTCAGACGTCTGGCGAGAGTCTCCCGGACGGGCCTATGCTTGCCAGCCGCAAGTGAATCTCATCCAGCCGATGCCGTGAGTCGGGATCTCCCTTCGGATGTTGCCAGAGTCCTCCTTGTCGGCTGGCCCAAAAGCTTTTTATCTGCCTAACCGAGAGGACCCAGACGTCCGTCATCCTGAGTCTCAATCTCCTGTCGGAGGCTTCATGGGCCCTCTCGGTCAGTGTTAGGCCCTTCACCCACTGAATAGCAGGGGCTATCAGCCAGTAGGGCCCGTACGCCGACACCGTGACCTATTCCGGTCGAGGCAACTCGGGTCCTCCCGGTCGGGCACCACAACCACGCCGCTCCTCCTCATCGGCCGGCAGGGCTCACCGATCCAACGCCAAAAAACTCCAGTTGAGCATCGGCCCGAGCCCTACCGACCGGGCGCCAACAACCACGTAGTTCACTAGCTGCAGCTGGTAGGGCCTACTCCCTCAACGCCCAAGTCGCTCCCTCCGGAGTACGTAGGCCCTTCCAGCCTGCCAACGAGATAACTTCTCAAAAACCAAATCAGCCCCCGCCAGTACTCTGCTTTTTGGGGGGCATTCTTTAAACTGGCGGCTGTCCTCCTGTACATTTGCCTTATTGGGGGGTACTCTAGCTTCGGGCAATTCCCGAGCTCGGAGCCCTTCCCCGGACAGCACGCCAAATACGCATACCATACCTCAGCTAATTATATGTAAGCGTGAACTAGTGAAATGTAATTATCTATGAAGATTCGGGAGGAGCGCGTCAGATACTTAGCCTAATCATCACAGGTGGACCACAATCAAGTAATCAATCCCACAGTATAAATATCGCTGACTTACCTCTATCCATTGACGGTTTATCAGCATCCCTCCTCCACCCCATCTCCTCACTCCAAGTTCACTTTACAATATACGGGGAAGGGGGGGTACTCTAGCTTCGGGCAATTCCCGAGCTCGGAGCCCTTCCCCGGACAGCACGCCAAATACGCATACCATACCTCAGCTAATTATATGTAAGCGTGAACTAGTGAAACACGACATAATTGATTACTATTTGGTAGACGATTTCTGTGGCGGTTATCGATAACTGGAGCTGGTCTCCCAATATGAAGTTCCGGGCTGACCCAGAGTCGAGGAAGGTGGTAACTGGAAGAGTGATGTGGGCAGCAGTAAGTTGGGCATTAGTAGTGAGCTGATTCATCTTTATGGGAGATGGTTTACTGGAGCTCACTGAAGACAAGCTGGAGTCACATGGAGGGGAGGAGAATCTAGCTGTAGAAGAGGTAAGTCAAGGGGTAAGTTAAAGGAGTAAATGCAGGTTAACTATGACAGAGGAAATTCCGCTGTGTAGCAACGAGATCGGACAATGTGCAGACTGAGGTGTGTGCTTAAATCTGGTGGTTGATGGGTGAATGAATTGGGAATAAGTGCCGGAGATCAATAATAATAATAATAATAATATATTTATTTTGTATAGCGCCTTTAAAAGCATCTATCTCAAAGCACTTTACAGACAAGCATAACAGCAAATGAATAAACACAATGTAAGAACAATAAAATAAAGGCATAAAATCAAGTTCATGTAAAAGCAATCCTTAAATAAAATGTTTTAAGAAGAGATTTAAAAGTCACTAATGAATTTGCTTCCCTGATGTCGGCCGGGAGAGAATTCCAGAGCTTAGGAGCATAGACAGAGAATCGGTCACCCCACGTATGAAGCCGTATTTATCCAGTGATAATTTAGATACCACAGCTAGGAGACCATTGCAGTAGTCAATGCGCAAAAAGTTAATCAACTTTTCAGCTACCAAAAAGGATAACATAGGACGTAGCCGGGCTATATTTCTGAGGTGATAAAATGATGTCTTAACTGTATTCTGGACAAAAGGCTCAATTGACAGTGTGGCGTCAAATATGACACCCAAATCTTTTTTTTGGCTCAGATAGTTTATTTTCAATTAAGTGTTTGTTTAATTGAGCTGCAACCACACCCTCCAAGATTTTAGACAGAAATTATAGATTTGAGATTATTTATAGATAATTTGACAGATTTTTCACATCAGAATTTTGCTTTTTTAAAACGGGAGTAATCAATACTCAGGTGAGGGGGTGTGCTGTGATTAGCTGGGTGAAGAGCCTGACCGAATTGTGACAAGAATACAGTCTTACAAGATTTAGGGCGCAATAGTGATTTTCTCCTCTGAATAGAACACAGCCCAGTATTGATCCAGGAACCGTGGCAAACAAGAACACTACACAGTGATCAAACTCAGTACAATCAAATAACATAGTTCATAAATTTATTTTGCAAGCAACTTGCATTTTATTTGCATTTTGTCATTGAAAAACTACAAAAAAATGACCTGCTAAAATATGCTAAAATAAAATTACAAATAAAAATCCTAGGAACATAGACATAATATAATGAAGAAACATAAGCTCGCGTGACTGTGTATAAGACATTAATGACAATGTAACATAATCCAGCAATTAAAATCCTCTTTTTAAAGATAATCAGGATATTTTAACTGCTTACTAGTGAATGATTTCTTTACAAGGAAAAATTCAACAGGTTTTCAAAGATTGCTTATAATATTTACAACTGTAAATACACACATAGGTGACTCCTGCATTGAGACGCAGGCCAGTTGGAGTTGAAACATAAACAAAGAGCGCATGGAGCATCACTCTAGATGTTTGGAAATCAGTCTATAATCATATTTTCTCTCAATATATTTATATTGAACAATCAATATAAATATATTACTCAAAAACAAGTGATTGGTTTAACAAAGGTTTAGTCTTGTTATAAATTTATTAAATCATTCAGTTGATCTTTATAATTACACTGAATGTATTTATAATTGTAGCTTAAATGTATCTTTCAGTGAATATATAAAACAAATTATTTGTATTTCCCCAAAACCTACTTCACCTTATTAAAAGTTATAAATGTATAAGCCGTGTATAAGCAGATCTTACTGTTGTGGGCCTTTCAATCAGAGATAAAACATTCAATAACTTTAAAATCAAGAAAATTTAACCAAAGACCACAGTATTCTTTCTAAATTAATTTTATTTCTTAAACAAAAACTACATTACAACATGTATGAAATCACACACACACTCTCTCTCTCTCTCTCTCTCTTAAACACACACACACAGATGTAGTGTTAGTTGTTGTTATTAATGCCTGTTCTTGTGTTCAGATGCCTGTTTTCTCACACTGGATCCAAACACAGCAAACACGGAACTGATTCTGTCTGAGGAGAACAGAAAGGTGACATGTTTGATGGAGAAACTGTCATATCCTGATCATCCAGACAGATTTGATGATGTGCCTCAGGTGTTGTGTAAAGAGAGTGTGTGTGGACGCTGTTACTGGGAGATTGAGTGGAGTGGAGATAATGTGTTTATATCAGTGTCATATAAGAGCATCAGCAGGAAGGGATGGGGTGATGAGTGTTGGTTTGGATCTAATGATCAGTCCTGGAGTTTGTTCTGCTCTCGCTCCAGTTACTCATTCAGTCACAATAACATAGATACTGTTCTCCCTGTGGAGTCCATCATCAGGAGAATAGGAGTGTTTGTGGATCACAGAGCAGGAACTCTGTCCTTCTACAGCGTCTCCAGAAACACAATGAGCCTCATCCACACAGTCCAGACCACATTCACTCAGCCACTCTATCCTGGGTTTAGTGTTGGTTATGAATTGATAAATGATTCTGGATCATCAGTGAAACTGTGTTAATGAATCAAAAGAGACTGCATGATGAATCAGTGACAATGAGATGTTATCGAGTCTCTTCATGACATTAATACTGCAGCTGAACAGCTCAAGTGTGTGTGTGTTTGTGTATGTGTGTGAGAGAGAGAGTGTGTGTGTGTATGTTTATGAGAGAGAGAAAGTGTGTGTGTGTGTGTGTTTGTGTGAGATAGTGTTTGTGTGTTTATCAACATTTGTTTTTTTTATTGTAGTGTCACATCGATCATTTGTACTATTTCTATCAATGTTCCTTCAATTGAAAAGTTCTTCATGAATCATGTTTGTGAAAAGTACATGTAATTAATTTTTCTAAATTTTTTGTGCATAAATAAAACAGGATGAGAAATTAACTTTAGATCACATCTGAATTGATGTTTGTATCACAAATATAATCGATTCCTCACAAGACTGAGGTGAGCTTCAGGAGAGTTTCTGACAAAATAAAACATTGATCATAGCATTTAATAAAATGTATTGCTACTACAGAAAATGTGTATTAAATTATTATGGGATCTCTTTCAAGCACTGATTTTATGTACTATAAATAATATATGTAAAATTCTAAAGCTCAAAGTTCAATGCCAAGCGAGATATTTTATTTAACAGAATTTGCCTACAAAAAACGACCCGTTTTTACGAAAATCATTATTTGTGAACATGGGTGTTTGAAGAAGGCTTTAAGAGCAAACAGAATCCAATAGGGGGGAAAACTGGATAAAAACATACCCAAAACTTGTAAGTAGTTAACAACATAGCCTAGATTAAACCCACACTCTGTTCCTAAGTATATAATGTAAATTTTTTACTAACTGTGACGGTGGAGTGAAGGAAAGTCTGGAAACAGATGTGAGTTAACAGTTTTAATGGAATGAGATGAACAAATAAACACAAGGGAACAATGAGGCTGAGAAGACGACAATCCGTGGTGGTGGTGAGGAGGTGAGGAATCCGGATGATGGCGGTGAGAAGGTGAGTAATCCGGATGATGGCGGTGAGTAGGCAGCAGGAGAGGATGGCACAGGAACTGCGGGGAATAGAGCCTAAGGTAAGTGTCCGTGGCTGAGTGGATGTGCGGAGAGTGGATGAGGTTCTGGGAAAATGCAGACAACACTAAAGCCAACAAACGGGGTAAACGACATTAAACAACGATCTCACAAACACAAGACGTGAGACAAGCCAATATATAGGGGATGAGTAATGAGTGACAGCGGCTGCTGATGACAATTAAAGGAGACGCCCACAAACTAATCAGTGCAGGCGCGAAACACACAGACTTCACCACAAAGTGCAAAATCCCTGAGATCACGGTTTACCAACGGTGACACTAACCCACAATAACACATTTGAACTGATTAATCAGCTTATTTATTTATTTATTTATTATTAACCGAATAATTAAATTATAATTCTAATGGATAAATATAATTCCAGTATATAATGTTTGGCAGTGATGCGTGGGTCAGTGTATAAACAACCTAAACCCACCGCCTAAAAGATTAAGACACTACCTGACCCAAAATATCAGCCAAAGTTTCTACAGCTTTTTTCTTAGCTATTTCAGAATCTGGAAAGATTACTGGGGCTAACTTGTTACTGCAGTCATGTACGGCATGATAAATGCTCGTCACTTCTGCTGCCCAAACTTTGTCAACCTGTGATGTGTCAGGGATCATGTTGAGGTTAAGAGTGAGGAGGAAGTGATCCGACGTGTGCAGTGGAGTAACCAGAACATGATCAGTAGAGCAGTGTCGTGTATAAATAAGGTCCAGTTGGTTGCCTGATTTGTGAGTAGCAGTAGTTGACACTCAGTTGAGATCAAAAGAGGCAAGTAGAGTGTGGAAATCAGCAGAGGTTTATCTAGATGGATGTTGAAATCTCTTAGCATAACTAGGGGAGTACCATCCTCAGAAAAGGTTGAGAGCAACACATCTAATTCATCCAAAAAGTTACCTAGTGGTCCTGGGTGTCGATGGACAACTACAAAATGTATTTTAAAAGGGTAGGTAACAGTAACTGAATGAGGTTCAAAGGAGCTGTTGATACCCAAAGATGGTAAAGGATTAAATTTCCAATCATTAGAGATGAGCAGACCAGTACCTCCACCTCTTCCAGTCAAACGGGGAGAGTGGGAAAATGAGAAATTATTGGAGAGTGCTGCAGGTGTAGCAGTGTCCTCTGGTTTAATCCAGGTCTGTTAGGGCCATGAGATTAAGCTTTGAATGACTAATAATAGAAGTAATGAAATCGGCTTTGTTTACAGCAGACTGGCAATTCCAGAGACCACTAGGAAAAGAAAGTAGTGTATTAGCAGATATAGGCAAAGTGTGCAGGTTGTTAAGATTGTGCTGCCTACATTGTGTGATGTGTGGTTTGCGAGTGGTAGTGATAGTAGGGATCTGGAAATACATAGTAAGATTTGGTTATAAACAAAAAACAACTGAAACAGAAATGAAACAAGGAGAAAGAAAAAGAGATTAATCAAAACAATACTTATATCCCCTGCCGCTGTCCCTGCCCGGTGGAGTCGCATGGTAGAGTCGATGGTCTTTACACTCTTCGGTCTTCACACGAGGAGGGCTTAACTGGAGGGCTGGCACGTTATACTATTCTTTTTTAAACCCGACAAAACGGAAATTGAATTCAGCTGAACACACTTTATTGTTTAAAGGACTAAGCAAGCGCACAACACTGACAACGTATTCGATAGAGTACGAGACCAAACGCATCACGTCTCAACACAGTAAACAAACAAGTGTTTCCTAGCAACGACAACTGCGCTAAACTCTAATGAGACAAGAAATAAATACACTTACGATCTGATTTTAACTCCCGCTGATTTAACTGCTTCACACAAAGGGTATTTCTTTACACTCTCTTGGCTGGCGCTTGAACACACTTTACCGTTTATCACAAGAAAGGACTAAGCAAGCGCACAACACTGACAACGTATGCGATAGAGTACGAGACCATAATATATATAATACCATGATATATATATTATACAAACATGTTAATAAAAGTTTGTGAGAGGGCAAAAATATTAGTAATATATAATATGCATTTTATTACATTTAGAAATAATAACGGCTGGCCTAATGTTATAATGTACGAACAGGATATTTTTAGTTCCCTTCACTTTACAACAAGTCCTTTTAAATTAAAATGTTTTATTTCATGCTCTTGTCACACCCAGGGGCGGCTATGCTTTGACTAAGCCACACCCCTTCTCAACTTCCACCTCGAGGAGGTCCCCAAAGCCAACCCAATGGCCAAACAACACGAGAACAAGTAAGTGATAAAACAATCTTTATTTAAATATTTAAAAATAGCTTGGGGAATAGGGAAAGGGCAATTAAAACTAAACTCTGACTCGGCCCTCCAGATGGGCTATGGCCGGGAAGAGGTCAGGGAGCAAGGGGGCCACGGGGATCCGCGGAACCAAACTTCCCGGATTTTGGTTCCGCCCCTAAAGATCGTCACCTTGTGACACTCTGATAAGTCTAATGGATAAATATAATTGCAGTATAAAATAATACAGGCTTGGCTATAAACAATCTAATAATAATAACAGTTTAAACTAAACGCAAGGTAAGATTGGGTTCTCATTTTCAAATTTGGGAGAAATCCAACCATTTTTTGGGGGGAAAGTGGTACATTCCACCTGTATAAAAGGGGATGTGATTTGACATCCAGGTAGCATGTCATTTGGGGTCATGGACGTGATGTCATTCTTTGTGCGCCGTGTTTATGTCCAACAGGTAAGAGCTACTGGTGGCAGTGGCAGCATAACTATCTGTTGTCGGGAGGGGTAATTTGACACCCGTTTAATTTGCAGTGTGGCTGAGGAGAGATTTTAGATGCGGATAAAACGTTTATCTCTGCAAACATCCAATTTGTACGCCAGCGAGTGCGTTGGTCAGTGCGAGTCATTATCTGCAGGTATGTCACATGTTTATGTCTCATATAGGTGTACATGTAAGTGTTTGCTGGGGATCCTGAGGCGGTTAATTATATTTCTGCATATAACACGTTTTTGTGTTTTTAGTGACACTGGGGGCCAGGAGGTGTTGCAGCAGGCTTTTGGTGATCTATTTGAAAATACGAGTATCTGCATGAGTTTGAGTCTCGGCACCGGAGAGCTTCTGGGCGGGGCGGATTGTCTCTCGTCTCTGACTGCTCTTCTGCACCGCATACTCTGATTTAATTGCCCAACTTCCTTGTAGTGCACGGGGATTACCTGGACGACTGGAACAATCACATTCCCGGCTAGAAGCGACGCATTGCCTTCAAATATTTATTGACCAAAAACTTGTGGTGGGGTAATTACAGTGACGAATCACTAAGTGTCTGACACAACCATTGTGCTTGACTGTTGTTTCTCTGTCAGAGGATTTCCTTTTGAACAGCTTCCTAGAAAGTTGTATTTTATTGTATTTTGTTTGTTTATGCATACTGTGACACTTCATAAAATGTTATGCTGCCCACAGTCTGTGAGTACCAGTGAGTGAGGATTGCCAGTAACCTGGTGTCTTTGGTTCCGTCTGGCAGCGAGTGATAAGTGTTTCTGACAAATAATACCTTGACTTGTATATGTGACTGTGTATGTGTGTGTATTTGTTTCTTATCTTGTTCTGTTTTCTTTCCCTTCAGAATTGGGGTACCAGTCCTAACCAGTGTCCTGTTTGTGGTGATGGTGCAGCTGTAGATTTGCGTGTTCCCAACGTGGGTGTTAGTGCTGTGTTGTGAGAGCACTAGTGTTTGCTGTGTTCATTGGATAAGTAACTTGAATCCCCCAGTTCTGAAGTTGGAAAAATGTGTTTTTCTTTCATGTTTTTGATTCATATCTATACTTTTTATTTCTTAAAGTATTACATTTTGTATGTATTAAATAGTGATTTTGGAATAAAGTCTCAGCCACCACATATCTGTGTGCTGGTGGTACATTGTATCCCCGGCCAATTTCCGGGGTGGCGTAGTCTATATTTCTTGCCATAGTTGGCGCTGGGTTAAATTCCCGACAGCAGTTTGTAATATATATATATATATATATATATATATATATATATATATATATATATAACAAACCACCATTTAAAAGTTGCATTCAGTTTCCAATCCGTCCCTTTGCGACACCTGGTGGTAGTTTCGTGACTGATTAGCAGTTAATGCTGTGGCAGTGAGAAGCACCTGGCTGCACCTATACCTACTCTTGAGTGGTTCAAGTATCTTTCATAGACATACTTGATAGGAAATGTGTGCTTAGTTGGTGTACGAGTATGCTGTTTAAAAGCTGTGCAGTTTTACAAAGCCTTCTTTATAATGCACAAAAGAAGAAAAAATAACATTAGCGTGTAACTCGCTATGTCCATGAAATGTTGTTAAATTTAACCTTATCTTTAGGCTAACAGACGGACAACCCACTACATTTAATAAATGAATTGGATAATCCACAGTGGGACGATATTTATATTAAATTGGTATTTTCTCAGAGACCCATTTTGTGAACTTTTATTGAGCAGGGCCCGGTTCCCCAAAATGTTCTTATCGCTAAGTAGTTCTTAACCTATTCCTTAACCTCTCTCTTAATCTTTTGGCACGATTCCCAACACGTTCGTATGCTAAGTATATTTTCTGTAAGTCAACCTTTCGTAAGGTTGGTCTGGACCATTCATAAGCTCTCTCTTAGCGTTGTTTGAGCTCAAGACGCTAGTCTCCGCCACTGTGCAGTAGTCTTTAGAAATCAGAGCAGCGCAGTACAAGTCAAACTAATGTACGTTGACAATGTTGTGGCTCAACAATGATTTTATGTTATGGACATTTTAAGACTCATATTATTATGTTCGCAATGGATACAGGCCTATTCCCTGAATTTGACTTTGTGGTATCAGAACTAATATGGTGGTAACTACCCTAGGCTTTTGCGTAATGTAATTAAAGCGAATTGGCAATCACTTTTGATAATTAAAATCTGGCAAACAATTTGGCTCTAAAAGGCTAAGATCTAGAAGCATGGTGGTGTCCAGTTCCAATGTGTCCTTGTACTGAATCAAAGACGGACCGGACGCGGAGCCATTTAGTCCATGTCAATATTTTTATTTTTTTTTATTCTGCAAAACTTAAGCCCTTTTGACATTTTGCCTGACCTGGCTATATTAAAAATAATTCACCTCCCAAGACAGCTCATTAGTTGCTGGACCTTCTCAGACCTGCTCTTGCCAGGCAAACGCGGCAGAATTTTTGCTTTAAGTCCCTTGCAGCGCTATATATTTTTTTTTAATAGAGAGCTTCATCGAGGTCGTGAGAGAGGGCTACGGCTTAATCAACACCTCGGTGTGGAGGTGAGTTCACACTGTCGCCCTTCTGCGCCATGCTGGGATTAAATCCTGGTGTATGGCACAATCATCCCTATAGCCAATTCATCAGTGATTGATCAGGCGTGGGCTACTTATCTCGAAAGGGATATGCGGCCATAAATGTGCAGGTTAGTGGAACATAGTGGTGTGACCTCTGACCTGGTGGCAAGGTCCAGCAAAACTTCAAGTTCCTCTGATGAGAGGCTTGGTGCCCTTTTTTACGTTGCTTCCCCAGCATATTCTTTATCTAACTCTCTCTCTGTTCATTGTAGATGGGTTGCTTTTTATTGAAAACATTAACCAATGGCAATCAATATCGCATGAAACGGAAGTAACTGGCAAGTACCTTACCAATAATATAAAAGTGTATTATATAATTTTTATAGGTCGTTAAACCCATGTCAAGAAGCGGCACAGGTGGCATAATGGGATAAGGAGGGGTGGATGATTAGCGAAGGATACCCTGTTCGTCTAACTGTCACAACATATCGTGTGAACATATTACTCACCATTTGATAATTTAATTTATGGTGTATATACTACTGATAACTTAATGTATTGCACCTCCGTGTGAAGTGGAAAATTGATTCCTGAGCAATCGATGCCAACTAATTCAGCACCTTCACTTGGGACAGCGCTCTTGTAACGTCGGACGTAAGAGGCACTCTTTTTGTTCTTATACTGGGCTCATATCTGCTTGTCTGTGAATAGAATTTGCTTTATTAATTTGTTTACTGAGTTTGGTCTTCTTAAAAAACTGTTTTAATGCATAAGGCCATGTACTTTCACATTAAGCGTGCTTTAGAATGTCCCGATGATTCATTTGTGAATTCAGCTGTTCAAGAAGAGTAAACTTGCAGCAGCTAACATCTCTTGATTCAATAAATCAGACATGGTGAGTCAAGTTAACAATAAACAACTGCATTATAATGAAGGCTTTGTAAAACTGACTCAATGTTTTTAACTTTGAAACCACATACTCTGTCCTACACCAACTAAACGCACATTTCCTATCATTTATGTCTGTGAAAGACGATCTAACCAATCAGAGTAGGTATGGGGCGGGGCTGCACATGCAACCACACCCCAGGTGCAGCCCCGCCTCCATCTGCCGCCTGCAGCCGGGTGTACTTGGAGGTGGCAGGAATACCCACTTTGGATGTCTACCTACTGTATATTGTAATATATGGATGTATTGTTTGAGATTTTTCTTTTTTTTTTTGCACAGGAGTATTGCTGTTGTGAAAATCATGAAGAGGGGAAGGGTTGAAATTGAAGGATATCTTCATTCATGATGTATCTGAAATTTGGAAGGGGCTGATCATCACAAATGATTAAAAGCATTAATACAGGAGGCGGAAAGAAACAGTCATGTAGTGGTGTTCGATCTTCAAACACAATGTGTTTCGGAGTAAGGAGAAATACAGGTGTTTGACAATGTTGAAATGAGTAAATGTTTTTTAAATTAATGTAATTCGTTTTTTTCCTCAGACAAACCATCATAACAAAAATAATGTAAATGATGTTTTGTTGAATTTTTAGAATACCTGTAGACCCTAACATCAGAGAAGTGGTGAAATGAGGCAATTGTGAGCACAGCATTCTTGCTGAGATGTGTGTCAGCTTAACTTTGTCACATTGTCACAAAATCATGAGAGGACTTGTCAAATAGTGCAGCATAGTTTCCAAGAGGCCCGTGTATATCAAACGGTAAGTTGTCACAATTGATAGCATGTTGCTTCAGGCAGAGTTTAATGGTTTGTTAAATATTGTATTATTAAGTATGCAGGTAGGTGTGCTAAGGCAGAGTAAAGTAGTTATATATTGGTATTCCACAACAGTCATACAACGGTTTATTTTCTGAAATTGAGATTAGTACATTGTTTAATGATTATCAATGCATATTAGTTATCAGACATTAAGCTTTACTACATTTATGGTAGAATATTTAAAAAATATCCTCATACAACTTAAAATTATTTTTGGCAAGTGAGAAATGTTGACACATGTATTATTGGATATTGCTACAAATATCTAGCTACGCTACTTTGGACTTTTTTATTTTTTAATTTTTTTGAGATTTTGTGCTGCAGGGTCACATTTGTCATGTGGCAGGATTGGATGGAGTTATTTTAACTGGTTTGCATGGACATGCATTATCTATGAAAATGAATTTGTAGAGCACCCATTTTATTAGGTAGGCATAGAGAATAGTGTGTGGTGTGTGGTGTGTATGTGTAATTGGCTTACATTACATCCATTTTAGATAGTTTATTGTTGGACGTATGAGTATTTTGTTACCGAGTAAGATCATGTTGTTGTAGTTGTTGATCTGTAAATTGATTCATCTTTAAACACACACACACACACACAAAAATACCTCTTAAATAAATCATGAATGTTACCATAAAGGTTTTGCAGTTGTCTGAAGCTAGACCAGGCATGACCTGTAGCCACCAAAGAATGGCGAGGTGATCGTAAGATGTTGCAGACCAGACAAGCAGCATCTCATTAACAGTCTTGGGTGGTGATGGGTTGCATGTTGGCAAGTAACTGACTGACTAATAGATCTATTCTGAAATTTGGTGGATGTACTTTGTCTACAACAGCACAGTTAAGAATTACAATTATCCCAGATGTTTCATGCACTGTGACACAAACAATGGAAAATTTTGACCGAAAGGAAGGTGAAATTGTCATATCTGAGGTGAAGGTAGACTAGTTGTGCCCAAGGCAGCATCATTCATCTTCAGTAAATCTGGCAACATCACATACAGAGGTGGGTAGTAACGAGTTACATTTACTTCGATACACTTGAGTAATTTTTCGGGGTAACTAAGACTTTTCGGAGTATATTTAAAGATGGGTACTTTATATTCTTACTTGAGTAAATTTTTGGGGAAAAATCTGTACTTTTACTTAGTTACTGTGGGCAACGCTCCTAATGCAATTGCTTCAGTTTATTCCAAACGTTCCGTCTACTTTTCTCTGGACAATGAGCGATGCCCATTCGTGAATGATTCATTCTTTTGAGTCAATTCTGTTCAAAGGCTTGATCAAACCAATTGGCAAACGAGTGAATTGGTTCATGAATCAGTTTGAATGAGTCGTTCAGTTCCCTGCCGAACGCGCTGAGCGTCTGAAGCGGTTCACTCAGAGTTGTAACGTTTAAGATCAGCAGCGTTGAAAACGGGGATATGGAACTGCACTGAATTGAAAGCAAATCTACAAAGGCTATTATTTGCTTGCGATGGAGATCCTTATTAGATGAACGCGTGTGCTGTCTATGGTTTGACAGGTAATAACTTGGGCTACATTCAATTACAGTACAAGATCCCACTGTGACATTAGTTTGTTGTACGTGTGTGGCTTATAACAGAGGGGAGTCAAGTTGAATGCAGCTTCCAAAAGACAAAA